>NC_057803.1:731619055-731643594 GCF_018294505.1 Triticum aestivum | reverse complement strand
CGCCTCCCAACTCCTCCTTCCCTCCTACACGCGTCGGCCACCTCCCTCCGGCGGAGCTCGACCCCCACCCCCCAAGCGCCGCTGCTCCACCCTCTCACGCGCCCATCCACAGATCGAGAGAGGGGCGAGGCAGCACCCAGATCCACCGCCCTGCCAGAATGAGATGCAGCACCGGATCCCTCCTTCCTGACCTCATCCAGCTCCGTGCCTCCATGAACGCGGTGTGGGCGGTGCACATCTACAACGGCGGCAACGGTCCGTACCTGCTCCTGCACAGCGCGGCCTAGGGCCGCTACATCGCCGCCATGGCTACGCCGGCGAGGCTCGGCCACTGCAGCCTCCACGCGCTACTGCGCGACTACGACCAGCCGGGGGTGGAGGACATCATGTGCCAGGGCATGGGGTCTGGCTTCGCGAACGACATCGTCCTGCTCCGCAACATCGGCGGTCGCTACCTCCACGCCAACGGGAGGTACCTCCGCTGGAACACCGCCGTCAACGTCGACGACAATGTCAGCTCCATGATGTTCTAGGTTGTCGAGCCCATGCCAGCTAGAGAGGACATGTCTGCCCTTCTAGCCCCACCTCCGGTGAGTTTGCCATGACCGACCCGGTTCTTGAATTGCTTTTGGTGATTCAGTGAATTCTTCTTGAACCGTAGACGTAGTTCTTGCAAAATTTGATTGCGAGCAGTTCTTGATCTCCTGAACATAACCATCTTTGTGATTCAACTGCAGAATCCCCCATACGGATACCTCCTCGGGGTCATCCACCCAGAGCCGAGATGGCTGATCCGGTTCGTGTGGGCACTCAACGAAGGGCACTACCCCAAGGACCCCGAGGCCGACGGCTGGCAGCAGTTCTGGTTCAGGGGGAGGTCCGCATTTCACCTGAGGGATGACCTGGGGTTCCTCGTCAGCTCTGGCATGTACTACCGGAACATTTTGCTCTAGTCTGAATCTACTGAAGTCTGAAACTATTAGGTGTTAATCTACTTGTCTTACTGAAATTGCTCTAGTCTGAATCTGTTGAAGTCTGAAACTGTTAGGTGTTAAAACAGTTCACTGAAATTGGTCTAGTCTGAAAAATAGTTAACTGAATCTGCTGAAGTCTGACACTACTAGGTGTTGGGAATTTTCTGCAACTGTTGTAATATTGTAGATAAGTAAAATATGAATGTTATTGGGGACATAAATCATTACGGAACTTGAAATTGCAAGTCAGTTGATTCGTTTGATTTAGCCAACAATACTAAATAAATCTCGTCTCTGCACCTGAGTTTTATTCAGGTTTTGTACATGATCTTGAACCGTTGTCTTGTTATTCCTTTTATTTTCTAACCTGATCGTCCTTTGAAAGAGGATATTACGATTCATTTTGTTATGACTTGGAAGAAGGTACAAGTAGGTGCTCGACCTCGGCATCGGCGACTACAACGAGACCTGTCGCAGCATCGTCACCAAGCACGTCGCTGAGTGGGAGGCCGTCGTCATGCGCTTGGGTAGGTGGATCGACTACAAGGCCGACTGCACGGGGAGGTGGTCCATCGCCTTGGTCGTCCTCACCGTCGAGTTCTCTCCTCTAAGTTATCCCACTGATTCCTCCCCTCTGCTTATCTCCTATGCTCTATGTGGTAAATCTTATGATGGCATTTCAGCTTTGGCCATAAGATCTTGGACTTGCTGTCATCTTGGATTGATTATAAGCTTGTTGTTGTCTTGGCTTCTCAAAACTAAGAATAGTAACCCTCCAAAGTGATAATATTCAGAAGCTCGTTGCACATTTAGCTCTGAAGAATTTTTCTACTCACAATTTATATCAAACTTCCTACACATTTAGCTCCGAAGAATGGGGTGTCGTGCTTTCGGCCCCGTCAAGAGGTAACTGAAATACCAACACTATCTTCTGCGGTTTGGTGAGCTGAATTTCTGATTGTTCTGGCGCTGGCTTGCTGCCTGACACAAATGCAAACTGTAAACGAAATTGCGGTTTCTGAAATCAGTTTTCTTGCCAGTACAACACTTGTAGACTGTAGTTAAATTTGTTCGTTCCAAATTCGACTTCAGATATCATCTGTGTTTACTGAGACACTATGATATTTGGGCAAAATTGGGTTATCAGAGAATTGTGCTACTATATAAACATCATTTTGCGTATGAATCTGATATAGTGTGAAGTATGTGTTACATCAGCTGCTGCAGACATTAGACTGCATGTGTATAGATAAATTTCTCTTGATCTGTAGCGCATTTGCGCCTTGGCATAGCGTTTTTATTTTCATAGAACTTAATGCCGCGGATAGAACTGTTCTGTCAGTCAGTCTTAGTAGTAGCTACTCAAAATCGACTTGGATTGCTTCATGGAAATCTCTCACGGTCACAATGAAGAACTCAATTTTGTATAGCCAAAATTGATTCAAATCCTACGTATCTAGAACTTCATCTTCACATTCGTTAGTGCAACCATGTAGTAGCACAGTAGTAACCTTCTAGATCAGTTCATTTAGCGATTTTTTTTCGAGGAGTTCATCATGTAATATATTTATATCATGAAGTTTCTAGGACAGTTTCCTGCCTGCTTGTATGATAGGCGTAACCTTACGTGTATGAAAGAAACAAGCTGATTCGGTTCCTTTGGTTGAACAGGATGTTCTTGGGTAGTGTGAGCAACTACTACATCAACAGCGTGGGTTGCCCCATCTCGTGAGCAAGGGCACCTGACCCATCCTCGACCCAACAAACATTCATCATTGTATTCCACACAATGATTCTTGAGGTTTCTACTGTGTTGTGCGTACGTACTCCTATGCAAATTCACTACACACTTCCAAGACTACTGTATGGCTTATGTTAGTATCATTCATGTTGTTTGTTAGTGCTTGGTTGGATGAGGCTGGATTTGTGCGTCTCCGATCTAATGCATTTGTGCGTGCATGTGTTGAACAATGACCTCGGATCTGGTGAAGGGCGCCAAGGAGAAGCAGCTCAAGGTCAAGGGCCCCGTCAGGATGCTTCTCAATATCACCACCAGCAATTTCCCATGTGGAGAAGGTAGCCACCTCCCTCTCTTTGCCCTTCCGCCCGATCCCATTTTCTTAGTAGCTCTGCATAGTATCTGGTCCTTGCATGCTCACAGTAGCTCATTGGTGATGTGGGTCACCATGTTTTTGTGGATAGCTGACTATTTAGGGAATTTCCGTGACGATGATGATGTTGTGCTGGGCAGAGGATGTGAAACATTTAGACCGCTGCGGTCTTTCCGGTCTTTGATGATCTAAAATTGAGCTTGTTAAAACTGATGCCTAGCATGCCATCAACGTTTTTTTGTTCCTCATCTAGAGATGCAGCTCTGTGTGTTGGTGTGATATAATGTAGAGTAGTTGCATGTGAATTGTTTGTCAGCTAAGCATATGATGTTACAAGGAGATGTTGCTGAGCATATGATGTTACAAGGAGATGGTACTGAGATTTACGTTGTTGAAGTATCTTAAACCGAGCTTTTTAAAACTGATTCTTGGTTGATCTAGTTCTAGTATATTAGTGGGTGAGAGTCTACTGTTGTTGTTGCTTTGTTGTCATTTCTTTTTACGTCTTTGAAGAATAAAAAAGATAAGCATTTCTCCAGCCAATGCCTGAAGTAGTTGCTGTTGTGTAGTCATCGGCTGGACCTATGCATTTCATTAGAAGTCAGATATAGCTTGGACTACACTTCTGAATAGAATTAAAACATTTCTCTTTCATTTATTTATCTTCAATTCTTTGGATCAAACGGCTCTCTTGAACACATGTTCGTTAGTGTGGTGATGGTTAAACAACTATAGTAGATCGGCGTTTTTTGCATTTTTGCATTTCTCAACCTTGGATATTTTGCCAAAAATAAACCCTTAGGTTCGTTGCCATTCCTTTGATAGTAATTTGTTGTGGCTGCTAAGTATTTTTTAGCAGTAATAAACCTGGCTCTTTCATGTTGCAGCCCAACAGGAGCACCCCTGTTTGTCTGCGTAATACACATATCTGCTATGCTACTCTTAGTTTTAACTAGCCAACGCAAGGATCATGCCAACCATCGCTGTTAGATTTATTATCCATGTTGAAGTGTAGAACAACAGCGGGTTAACACGTTTTATTTGTCCTATGCAATTTTGTTGTTTTATTTGCCCTTTGTAGTATTGTACAAACTGATGCAAACTGATGCATTCCTTGCATAAACAAATTATTGTATAAGATTTGTAAATTCATGCAAACTGATGCCAATTCAGCAGCAGCAACTGTATACTTCAGCAGCAACAGTATACTTCAGGAAGTTCTGTTCATTATACTAATGCCTCAGCATCAGTATACTAGTGTTGCTACTGTTATCCATACTTCATTATTCTGTTATCCATACTAATGCCTCAGTAGCAGTATACAACTGTTATCCATACTGTTATCCATGCTCCTAGTTGCTTGTGTATCTGTTAATTATTCTTTTCCTAGTTGTTCTTTGTTGGAAGATATTGCTTTCATTGGCAGCCATGATAACACAATTTCCTCTCTTCTATAGGAGCTCTAGGATGAAGAAGTTAGAAGAAGGGAACACTTCATCTTTGTAGCTAGTTTTATCTTCCTGGGTATTTTATGTTCCTGGGTGTTCCTGGGTTTTTACTTCAGAGATGTTCTTAGATGTTCCTGGGTGTTCTAAATTCCTGGATGATGTGAACTATCGCATGATTGTAATATATATAATATACTCATCTTGGTCGCCATTTTGTGAAAATTGTGTGATTGAAATATTGGGAATGTTGATTATTTATTGTATTTTTGAGGATCAGATCATTAATTGCTGATACATCAGAAATGAAACAAATACTATTTGGGCCCTGAAAAGGCCACAAATCAAACAATTCAGGAAAATGAACAAAATCACTTAAAAATAAATTGTGAAAACGTGAAGGCCAAGAAAATAAAAAGGCCTAGGCCCAAAAATAACGAGGCTAAAATGTTGGGCTTGGCCCATCTAACCGACCGAAAAATAATATCAGAAAAAACACAAATAGGCTGAATTGTTGGGCTCGGCCCATGTAAAGTGTCGAATTAGACTGGGCTGAATCTTATCAACGACCTTTATAATTGGTCGCAATTTTGCCATGTCAGATTGCCACGTCGGATCCGACGTGGCCTGGGCAGACAACTATTGACCAAAACAAAAGGTCATGGGTTCAACGACCTTTTCTTTTGGTCGTAAACATCTACGACCTTATCCCGAAGAAGGTCGTTAATTTCAGTTTACGACTGCTAGCTTTTGACCTTGTGTTTTTGGTCACAAAAAGGTCACAAATGAAAAACAATGACCATTCGATGACCAATAGTCAAGGTCACAAGTTGACATATTTCTTGTAGTGACTTCATCCCTGTTGATTCACCAGAAGATGAATGGGAGGTTCCCTGGTAATTCGAGTCAGACGGGTTAAGAGGATGTCGGAAAGAACCCGACCTGGGACAAGGTGTATCAGAAGTACAAGAGACCTCTTGGCGGAGTTTGCGAATCGGAGTGTTCGGTAAACCGGAGGAAGTAACCACTTGGCCGCTATGCCGGGTTGTGTGGCGAGCTTCAAGCTGATGTGTCCTCAAAAGAAAGTGAGGATCCAAATAAGCTAGAGGGTGCGAAAATCTTACTTTCCGGACTGCTTGACGGGTTTTCGGTGTTGGCAGAGGATCTGAGTCGGAAGAAAGAATAATTACCTCTACATCACCAGCATGGCTAGCCTTCGCATCATCTTGATAATAATCATTGTCAATGAGGTGTATGAAAAAAGAACCAAGATAATCAAGTTCTACCTCTAACTCCAGATTATCAAGGTCTTCGTTATGAGTCAGGTCAGGGGATTCGGCAGTTTTCTTCTTTCCAGGTTTCTTTATAGCTTTGGTCTTAAGGCGAGGCGTTTTCACCGGTTTATCCTGCACCTTCTTCTTCCAGATTGGATCATCACCCTGCAAAGATGGACAAAAAGTTAAAAGGAAATATTTAAAAGGGGTAGGATTAAGACAAGAATGATGCAATTCTTACGGCTGGCGGTTTATTGGAAACACAGAAAGGACTAAGCCCTGTCTTGTTGCACTCAGATACCGGTTCATCCATCATTTTCTTTACAGCCTCAGTAATTACTTCATCAGTTAGCTGAATATCAATGTGTCGCTGAGGGTCTTTCACATCTCCTATGTACTCGCACATTAAACCAGGGCGACAGCTTATGGGCAAGATGCTCCAAGAGACCCAACAACAGACAAAGTTGACGCCAGTTAAACCATTTGCCATAAAGGCTCTGAGCTTTGCTAGTTGTGGTGCATACTTGTAGTGAGTCGTTGGGGAACCGGATGTGTGTTGGTAAGCCGGTGAGCACAATAACCCGGCAGAGGATTTTTGTCAGCTGGAGCTGTGTTTTGACAATAAAACCAAGTTTGATTCCAGTCTTTGGGGTGGTTATGATGCTTGGTGTGAGGGAAACTGACATCCTTCCTTTACTGAAATGAAACTCCGCCAAGTTCAGTATTGGGCCCATCCATAAATTCAGTACGGCGGTTTAAGTAAAAGAAATATGTGAATAACTCAATGGTAGGTTCTTATTGCAGATAAGCCTCGCAAAACACTTGAAAATTGCAAATATTGCACACGGAGTTTGGTCCAATATCTTCAGGGCGGATCTGGAAGCTAGCTAGCAATCACGTGGCGGAAGAATTTTGATCCGGGAGGGCTAATTCCTCGACCGAGATGATCATCAAATACAATCACCTCTCCATCCTTGGGTTCAGGAGGATTCCATGGACCGGGGAATATCCAGTGGATGATTTCTTTTTTTGCTCAGGCACGGGTTGCAACACACCCATTCAGCTGTACTTTCGTAACCTGGGAAGGAACCCAGTTGCAAGCAAAAAATTGTTTGGCCATTTGTCAAACAAGACATGAAGGAAGATTGGTGCCTGTTTAAGAAGTCATGATCAATTGCTAAAAGTAAAGGGGCAGGAAGTATTCAAGTGTGAAAGAGTGATAAACCGGAGATATACTTTATTGGCTTGCAGAGATAAGCATTTGGCGGTTTAAGAGGGGACTAATGGTACCTGGCGGGTTATGATTCAAAAGTTAAACCGCCTGCAGAACTGCCAAGTTTTAGATCTATGAGTGAAAGTAACTAAGTGTTGCAGAAACATGTTTTATAGATTGATGCTATCATTTTGGATCAAACGCAGTTCAAAAAAGGGAGAAATTTCTGAAACCCTAAGTTCTGATAGTAGAGCGGTTCATGGATTCAGATGGGATCTCTTGCAAAAGGGGAGGCCTTCAAATATAAAAAATGAGTACTAAGATCAGTACCGCGCGCGATAATCACTAGGCCTTGCATAAAAAAACTACAACACAAGGGAAGCAAAAAAAATGGGGATGAACTACCGAGGAACTTGAGAACGCCCTAATGCAGATCTAGGGTAAGAGAAAGGGGAGACTCACTGAAGCTGTTGAACAGTGGAGAAGCGTGGACAAACTCTGGTGCGACCAGATCGATGCAGCAGCCAATGATCGTGCAGCGGTTGAAGGTCGATGGCGGTGCCAGAGCTTCAGGGCTCAGGCGTAGCGAGGTTGACGATGAGACGAAGAGGCACGAAGGGAAAAAAGAGAAAGGGACCCTCCGACCCTATTTATAAGGCGAATGGATAAGTGGCAGGCGTGGGAATCGAGGAGTTCCAAATTGGATATGTGACAAGGCCGACACCTCAATTCACAGGAGTTCATTCAAAATGAGGATGCATACATATAAAATTTTGGATTTGTATAAACTTAATGACAGCTGACGTCATGACGGGTTATCAGGATCTCAGAAGATGAGATCATGGTGAGTTACAGTTTTTGCGAAGGTAATAAAGAAGGGATTTTCCTAAGTATTGAAGATTGACATGAACAAGTTCAAATCAACCTGGGGCCTAATGTTGGGGATATAATTGGTGGGTATAAACCGCCCAGGAGGGGTTGGTTTATCCTCAGAAAGGCTGCCGATATTGAAGCCCATTAAGTTATAGAAGACGGCGACTTATGAAGGAAACATAACAAGGGAGCCCAAGGCCCAGAAGTGGGTTAGGGCCCATACATATAAACCGCCATAGGTGTGTAACTTGTAATGTAAGGTAGGAAAGAGTAGATACCGAGCCGGACACGTTTATGAACAAGCCTCGGGATTCTGTGGACTGACGGGCGTCAACCTGTGTATATAAAGGGACGACCCGGCGGCAGTTTAAGGACAAGAAACAACAACTCGAGAGCCAGGCAAAGCGGATTCGCTCCTTGCTCATCGAAACCCCATCAATTCCACCACAACTGGATCGTAGGCTTTTACCTTCACCGCAAGGGGCCGAACCAGTATAAACTCCCCGAGTCCTTTGTCCGGTTTAACCCCTTTAAGCTAATCTTGTTGTGATGGCTCCACGACTAAGTCCTCACACTAGGACATTTGACGTGACAATTCCAAGACAAGGGGCGTGTCCCTGTCCGACCAGCTCACCGGTGCCGCTCCAAGGGGATAAGGGCGACGCCTCGGGCTCCCCTCATCTCGTCCCTCCCATTCTCCCACTCGCCTGCCCTCCTCAGATCCATCCCCCCGCTCACTTCCTATCCCCCTCGTTCCCCATCGATGCCCGAGCACGGTCGCCGCCATCCTCTGTCATTGTTGCGGCCACTAGTGACCCCGCGCCCACTGACCCTATCGGTGAGCTCCGCCAGGATCGACTCCTTTGATCCTATCGGTGAGCTCCGCCAGGATCCCCTTCGTTCCCATCGCTGGCTGCTGTCGTTCTTCTTCGTCTCCGGCGCCGCCCTCTGTTGCTACTAATCCTTCCACGGGCCACCTTGAGCCACGTGGTGAGCTCCTCTACCTCCTACCTCTCTCCATTTGCTCTCGTGCGCCCCCTAGTTAGCTCTCACGACAAGGCCGAATGCATCACCGTGGAGATCATTGCCGACGCGTCACCGGTGACTGTTTGATCATGGGCTCGTGCCCATTGGACTCGCCGGACCACGTAGATCCTCCCCAGCCTCCTCTTTTGCTCAGTAGTGTGCTGCCTCGCTGTTTCCATCATCGGCCGAAGCCGTGATAACCCACAAGTGTAGGGGATCGCAACAGCTTTCGAGGGTGAAGTACAACCCAAATTTATTGCTTCGACACAAGGGGAGCCAAAGAATATTCTTGAGTTTTAGCAGTTGAGTTGTCAATTCAACTACACTTGTATAACTTAGTATCGGCAGCAAAGTATTTAGTAGCAAAGTAGTATGATAATAATGGTAACAGTAGCAACAGTAAAGATAAATGTTTTTGGGTTTTTGTAGTAGTTGTAACAGTAGCAACGGAAAAGTAAATAAGCGAAGAACAATATATGAAAAGCTCATAGGCAATGCATCAGTGATGGATAATATGCCAAATGCGATTCCTCATGTAATAGCTATAACATAGGGTGACACAAAACTAGCTCCAGTTCATCAATGTAATGTAGGCATGTATTCCGTAAATAGTCATACGTGCTTATGGAAAAGAACTTGCATGACATCTTTTGTCCTACCCTCCCGTGGCAGTGGGGTCCTAGCGGAAACTAAGGGATATTAAGGCCTCCTTTTCATAGAGAACCGGACCAAAGCATTAGCACATAGTGAATACATGAACTCCTCAAACTACGGTCATCACCGAGAAGTATCCCGATTATTGTCACTTCGGGGTTGTCGGATCATAACACATAATAGGTGACTATATACTTGCAAGATAGGATCAAGAACACACATATATTCATGAAAACATAATAGGTTCAGATCTGAAATCATGGCACTCGGGCCCTAGCACTACTAGGAAAAGGGCTATAGATAGGACTGATTCCAATGGCGCACCAGGTAAGTAGTGCGCCACTACTATATACTAATGGCGCACCAGTTGTTCGTGCACCATTAGTGTGGAAGACACTAATGGCGCACCTGCTCATGGTGCGCCACTACTATTGATTTTTTTTCCCATTTTTCCATACAAACTAATGGCGCAGGAGTGGCAAAGTGCGCCATTACTAGTTAGAACTTGTAATGGCGCAGGACCAAGACAGTGCGCCATTAGTATATAATATTTTTTTTACTTTTTTGCAAACCTCCTAATGGCGCACTATGCCAAACCCACTCATGTTTATACCCGAAGCCAAATCCAAGACTGCGGGCGCAAACGTCACCGTGAAAAATGAGCCATGGGTACTGGCTTCCCAAGTGGACCAATGCTTCTTCATTACCGACCCGCCAAAGCCCAGTCGTGTTGTCGTGAGGAGAGGCAAAAGGAAGATCATCGGAATGGATGGAGTAGCCAATGAGCAAGACTTCGACAAGTATGGCGACCCGAAGATCGAACATGACGACGTCGATGAAGTAGCAACACACACCACAAGAAGAAGCAGGACCACCCTACCTAAAGGACGTCCGTTCCACAGAAGAACTCCTTTTGCGAAAAAGAAGGGCAAGAAGATTGTGAACAGATAGCTAGCTAAGATCGATTGTATTTAAATCGTAGTCTTCATTTCTCGATTGTATTTCATGGGCACTTTTTGATATCATGAATATTTTTAAATTTCATGGGCACTTTTTGAATTCATGAGGACACTTGATCTCGATCCCCCTCCATCTCGATCTCGATTCCCCCTCCATCTTGATCTCGATCCCCGCACCCTCCCCCGCTCCGCCGCCGCCACCGATGATATTTTCAAGTAAGAAATTTGAACATATTTTTTAAAAAATTATTACTGTTTTTATAAAAAAATATTACTATTATGATTCAAACAAGCTTGAACATATTTAAACACAAATAAATATAAAAAACAACATTTAAAATGCATAAAAAAATATTGGGGAGCCTGGGAATCGAACCGAGGACCTCCTGGTGTGTGTGCTGCGTGCTGACCAGTCGGGCTAGTGGGTGGGTTCTGTTGTAGATAGGGTTAGGTTGTAGATATGGTCAGTGGGCTAGATTAAAACAAAATACTTATGGCGCATGACTGGACGGTGCGCCATTAGAACCCTCCCCCTAGCTATCCTCCCTCCCTCTCACCAGATCCCCTTCGACCCTCTCTCCCTCGCCACCAGATCCACCTGCGCGCTGCCCCGACCCACGCCGCCGCTGCCCCCGCGCCTCCGTCTCCGTCGCTGCCCCCAGTCAGCCCCTGCCCTGCCCCCATCCGTCTGCTCCCAATCCACCCCCTCCCTCGCCTTCACCGCACCCACCCACCCCCTCCCTCGCCTTCCCAGCCCTCGAGCTCCACCGTGCAAGGCGACAGGCAAGGCGGCGGCCAGAATCTACTTCAACACCGGGCCGGCGAGCCGCGGAACCAGGGCGCGACGGCGCTCGACCCCTCCACCCCCCCTCCACCTCTTCTTCCTTGGGTCGCCGCTGTCTTCCTCAACTTCGGCCACCTCTGTTGCTACTAAGCTGTCGCAGGGCCTCCTTGCGCCTCCCCGGTGAGCTCTGCCTCCTCTCCCCTCTTCCTTCTCGCATGCCCAGAAATGCATAGCAATTATTTGCTTCACTTAGTCATTGATGGTCATTCAGTATGAAATTACAACCTGTAGGTATTGGTTGGAATGTGTAACTACAATTTACAGGGGAAATGTTTGCAGTTAAGTTATGTGGTTGGAAAGATCATGTGTCATTAGAAACTTGGAAGCTAAAAACATTGTGATCCTCACCATAAGGATGATTATATCTTCCATGCCTGAATAGCTCTGCCTAAATAATAAATAGATAAAGATAAAACTAAACCATGCTCAGCGATGAGATGATGTCAACTGACAACCAAAGCAAACTTGTTCATCATTACAAAAGCAAACTTGTTCAACATAACAAAAGCAAACTTGTTCAACATAACAAAAGCAAACTTGTTCAACCACATAACTAAAAACTGAGACACAGTAGTAGGGGTCATCCCAATACCACAAACAACTCAATATCCCCAGTAGTAGGGGTCATCCCAATGATCCTCCGCCTCTTGCCAGAGCTCCAAACCTTCTTTGGTGATTTCGATTTTCTTACATGCCTCGTAGGTGACGTACGTATCTTTCGCGGTGTACTCGATGAGCTTGTTTGGCAGTGGGCTGTCCCCCCATAGTAGGTGGTCTGAATTCCTATCGATCTTCTGCTTCATTTTTGAGTAGGATGGGTGGATGAGGCTGGCTGCAAACTCAGCCAAAGACTGCCACTTCTTTCCATTGTTTGGAACTCTCCATTTGCGCTGCAAGTCGACGTACTTGTCGGCGTTGATCTCCAAACCAGACAACTTCAGCTTCTCCTTGTCGCCTCTAATGCAGAAGCCAACAAAGGTGTACAGCTTCTTCTCCTGCAGGAGCGGGCGGAGTTCCTTGGGCCTGCATCAAATTAATCTGGTGCATCAAATTCATCTACTTCAAAAACTTCAGAAACTACAGAATTAAAATGGGTTCAGTTGAAGCAAAATTCAGTTAAAATAGCATCTTCAGTTCTGACCAAAATTCAGTTAAAACAGTATGATCACAACAACTACTAAATGATCACAACAACTACAAGACAACATTCTGTATGATCAAAACAGCAAGCATAACATCTCAATGATGTATTTTTTTGCAATCTTTTGCATTACAAGACAACATTCATAACAGCTACTAAATGATCACAAAAACTTGTAGACAACATTCTGTATGATCGCCAAGAAACTACTAATTAGACAGAAACTTCATAACTTCAGAACTAGTATTGCATCTACTTCAGAACTTCAGAACTATTGCATCTACTTCAGAAACTTCAGAAACTTCAAAAACTTCAGAAACTACTAATTAAAACGAAACTTCAGAACTTTAGAAACTTCATAACTTCAGAACTAGTATTGCATCTACTTCAGAACTTCAGAACTATTGCATCTACTTAAGAAACTTCAGAAACTTCAAAAACTTCAGAAACTACTAATTAAAACGACACTTCAGAACTTCAGAAACTTCAGAACTTCAGAACTAGTATGCATCTACTTCAGAACTTCATAACTATTGCATCTACTTCAGAAACTACTAATTAGACAGAAACTTCAGAACTGGATGTTTTTACCATTTGGTTGCCGCGGTGATGTGGTATACCAAGACGAGATCCTCCACGCATAACTGTAGAACTGCAGCAATTTGCGGAGGTTTGTCTTCCCTGGTATACTCGACATCAACGCCGATATTCCGAGGAAGCATGCCGCCGAGCCTCCTCCTCATCTTGCGGATCATCTTGTCGGCTTCGTCTGGATTGCTGGTGCATACGACATCCAGCGGCTCCTTCAGGTGGATATCAACCTTGAGCGGCACGGTGTAGTCCCGCTTCTGCCCGAGGACCGGAACATCGTCGTCGACCACCAGCGGCTCCTTGCTAGACGCCTCACCATGGTGATGCTTGGCAGACAGAGGGGAGTTGCTCCACGATGCCTCCGCCATTCTCTTGGCAGATGGAGGGGAGTTGCTCCACGATTGCTCCGCCATTGCTCTCCTGGCCAGCGATGTTGGAGGCAGAGGGGAGTTGCTTGATGCTGGAGGCAGAGGGAGGTAGAGGGAGGAAGATGGAGCGGCAATGGAATGAGGAGGGAGGCAGAGGGAGGAAGATGGAGCGGCAATGGAATAGGAGGGGAGTTACCTGGACGTGGGGAGAAGATCCCCTCTGCGTCGTTGGGAGTTGCCAGTGGAGGGGAGACGTGGGGAGTTGCCTCGAAAACTCAAATGTCCTGCCCTTTCGAGGGGAGTCGTGGGCCCTCGAAAACTCTGGAGGGGAGACGTGGGCCCTCCTGTTTCTGAAAACTACACCTATATCTAACGAAACTGAAGGTGTTCTTCAGCAGCTGATTAAAATTCAGTTAACAACAATATCAGTAAAATTCAGTTAATTAACTGAAGAAGAGAAGATAGAAAGTAGAGAGCAAGAGGAGTACTTGCATTAACTGAAACGTTTTACTTTAAACTTGCATGCATTCTTTGCTTGTTTATATATATTCATACTGATGCAGTTACTTGCATGGGCCTAGCTGATGAAGAAAAACTTTATATGTATTCACACTGATGTTCACTCTATAAATCATACTTATTGGACATGTTTTATGTGTTGATCCATCAATTGATCACATTGAGAAAGACCATCGTGGCTCCGACCATTTTGCAAAGGTCATGTCTCCGACCATCATGTCGTGATGAATTTGCAGGTACGCCGAGAGGCCCTTGAGTTTGTCGGAATGTTGATTAACTTCCGTTCCGGCAAATTCGGGTACTCCATATGTCCTATTTTCAGCAGAGGTCATGCTGAAATTTTCCTTGCTGCATTAAACCATAGGTGGCAATAGAGCCAAGTGACTAGGCCCAACTTAGAATTCTCCTTAGCATCGATAAACCCTAGATGATAAACCCAACATAGGTGGCAATAGAGCCAAGTGATTAGTGCCAAGTGATTAGGCCGAACCTAGGGTGCCTCGGCATCGATAAACCCTAAATGATGAAAACTTAACTTGGCTGCCCCGGATGCCTCGGTGTCGATGAGAACCTAAATGATGTATGCTTAGGCTTTTAGGGTGCCTCGGCGTCGACAAAACCTAAATGATGAAAGCTTAGGCTTTTAGGGTGCCTCGGTGTCGACAAACCCTAAATGATGAGACCATGATCTTGTTCCTTGACAATAACCAACTTTTTGACCAAACTTTTTTCCTATTTAGAGCGAAACATGGCCCACAACGATGAGGCTGGTGGTTCGGGCGGCAAGCAATTCTGGGAGCTGTCCCAGGAGATGGAGGAACAACCTCACCGCTATGAGGACACCGCGGAAGACACCGATCCTGATTACACAACCCCTAGTGGCGTCGGGGATGACACCACTGATGGTGCCGCCGAGGATGCCACCACTGATGATGGCGGCGCACATGAAGATGGCGGCCAATCGAAGAAGCAAAGGAAGGACCGGCGTCCGAATGCGCTCCGCACCGTCAAGGAGGAATTCACTCAAGTACAAGGGTAAGGTTCCCGGAGTCTATGATGACTGGGAGGAGTGTCGGAGACAGGTTCACCGTTTCATCGGTAACAGTTACAAAGGGTACACCACTAGGGCGGAGGCCGAATCTAGATATGCCCGCTATCTAGCGGGAGAGAGGAGGGAGCGTTGGAGGAACCGGATGAGGACCAGTTTGATCGCGATGATGCTCATCGTGATGACCACAACTCTCTTTTATGTGATGGTAGTTTAGATGATCGATATCGACTTGTAATGTGAAGACAAACTCGATACTCGCAGTCTTGAGACTTGTAATGTTTTATCTTTGTTCGGTCTTTTGAATTCGGAGACTAATATGATGAATTGTATTCGGAGACTAATCTTCTATTGTATTCGATGAATCTGATGTTGTTGTGTGATGTTGTCCATATTCTGTCCAATAATATATTTTGTAACATGTGCAAAAATTAGAAAAGCAAAAAAAACAAATATTAAAAAAAAACAAATATTCATACTAATGGCGCATCAAGGCAGAGTGCGCCATTAGTGTGCCAAAGGATACTAATGGCGCATCAAGGCAGAGTGCGCCATTAGTGTGACAAAGCACACGGTTACATATGGCCCCCCGGGAGGCATACTAATGGCGCATGGAGTTACAAACTAATGGCGCACTGCCAGGTGCGCCATTAGTATACCAGATACTAATGGCGCACCAGTGGTGCGCCATTAGTAAAAAATTCTAATGGCGTGCTACTAATGGCGCACCGGTAGTGCGCCATTAGTAGGCAAAACCGGTGCGCCATTAGTAGGCCTTTCCCTAGTAGTGTAGAGACAAGCATTAAACATTGCAAAGTCATAGCAACATCAATCTCAGAACATAGTGGATACTAGGGATCAAACCCTAACAAAACTAACTTGATTAGATGGTAAATCTCATCCAACCCATCACCATCCAGCAAGCCTACGATGGAATTACTCACTCACGGCGGTGAGCATCATGAAATTGGTGATGGAGGATGGTTGATGATGATGACGGCGACGAATCCCCCTCTCCGGAGCCCCGAACGGACTCAAGATCAGCCCTCCCGAGAGAGATTAGGGCTTGGCGGCGGCTCCGTATCATAAAATGTGATGAAACTTTCTCTTTGATTTTTTTCTCCGCGAGACGGAATATATGGAGTTGGAGTTAAGGTCGGTAGAGGTCAAGGGGGGCCATGAGATAGGGGGGGGGCGCGCCCCCTGTCTCGTGGACAAGCCCTAGGCCCCCTGGTGTATTTCTTTCGCCCAGAAATTCTTATTAATTCGGAAAAGTCTCTCTGTGGATTTTCAGGACATTCCGAGAACTTTTCTTTTTTACACATAAAACAACATCATGGCAGTTCTGCTGAAAATAGCGTCAGTCCGGTTTAGTTTCATTCAAATCATGCAAGTTAGAGTCCAAAACAAGGGCAAAAGTGCTTGGAAAAGTAGATACGTGGGAGACGTATCAACTCCTCCAAGCTTAAAGCTTTGTTTGTCCTCAAGCATTCAGTTGATAAACTGAAAGTGATAAAGAAAAACTTTTACAAACTTTGTTTGCTCTTGTTGTTGTAAACATGAAAAGCTAGCATTCAAGTTTCAGCAAATATTATGAACTAACCATACTCACAATAACACTTGGGTCTCACAATTACAAATATCAATAGCATAATCAGCTAGCGAGCCATAATAATAAAACTTGGATGACAACACTTTCTCAAAACAATCATAACATGATATACCAAAATTGTATCTCGCTAGCCCTTTCTGAGA
Organism: Triticum aestivum; assembly: GCF_018294505.1. Taxonomy (NCBI): domain Eukaryota; kingdom Viridiplantae; phylum Streptophyta; class Magnoliopsida; order Poales; family Poaceae; genus Triticum; species Triticum aestivum. The sequence goes on along the minus strand of NC_057803.1, from coordinate 731,626,799 downwards.
CCGCAAAACATAAATGCAGAGCACCTTTAAAGATCAAGGACTGACTAAACATTGTATTTCATGGTAAAAGAGATCCAGTCAAGTCATACCCAATATAAACCAATAGAAATGAATGCAAATGACAGTGTGCTCTCCAGCAGGTGCTTTTAATAAGAAGGATGATGACTCAACATAAAAGTAAATAGATAGGCCCTTCGCAGAGGGAAGCAGGGATTTGTAGAGGTGCCAGAGCTCGATTTTAAATTAGAGATTGAATAACATTTTGGGTGGCATACTTTCACTATCAACGCAACAACTATGAGATGGTTGTATCTTCCATACTACATGCATTATAGGCAGTTCCCACGCAGAATGGTAAAAGTTTATACTTCCCCAACCACCAACAAGCATCAATCCATGGCTTGCTCGAAACAACGAGTGCCTCCAACTAACAATAGCCCTGGGGGAGTTTTGTTTAATTATTTTGATTTGCTTTGATATTTTTGGATCATGGGACTGGACATCCCGGTTACTGGCCCTTTCTCGTGAATGAAGAGCGGAGTCCACTCCTCTGAGAATAACCCACCTAGCATGGAAGATATAGGCAACCCTAGTTGTAACATGAGCTGCTTGAGCATACAAAACAGAATTTCATTTGAAGGTTTGGAGTTTGGCACATACAAAATTACTTGGAACGGCAGGTAAATACCGCATATAGGAAGGTATAGTGGACTCATATGGAACAACTTTGGGGTTTAAGGAGTTTGGATGCACAAGCAGTATTCTCGCTTAGTACAGGTGAAGGCTAGCAAAAGACTGGGAAGCGACCAACTGAGAGAGCGAAAACAGTCATGAACATGCATTAAAATTAATTCACACCGAATACAAGCTTGAGTAGGATATAATCCACCATGAACATAAATATCATGAAGGCTATGTTGATTTGTTTCAACTACATGCGTGAACATGTGCCAAGTCGAGTCACTCAATTCATTCAAAGGAGGATACCATCCCATCATATCACATCATAATTATTCTAATAGGATGTTGGCATGCAAAGTAAACCATTATAACTCAAAGCTAATCAAGCATGGCACAAGCAACTATAATCTCTAAATGTCATCGCAAATATGTTTACTTCATAATAAGCTCACTCAGAAACGATGAACCCATCATATTTACAAAAACAAGAGAGGTCGAATTCATACCAGCTTTTCTCATCCCAATAAGTCCATCATATATCGTCATTATTGCCTTTCACTTTCACGACCGAATGATGTGTATAATAATAAGAGTGCATGTGCATTAGACTAAGCTGGAATCTGCAAGCATTCAACTCAAAAGAGAAGACAAATAATATGGGCTCTTAATTAAATAAACAATCATGCATATGAGAGCCACTAAACATTTTCAATATGGTCTTCTCGACCCCCCAAAGGAAAGAAAAGAAAATAAAACTATTTACACGGGAAAGCTCCCAACAAGTAAGAAGAAGAACTAGAAATCTTTTTGGGTTTTCATTTTAATTTCTACTACAAGCATGGAAACTAAACTATAACTATTTTTTTGGTTTTTCTCAAGGTTTATCAAGTACACAAGAAGAAAACCAGAAAAAGGAATTTAAACTAGCATGGATAATACAAATGAAAGAGTATGAGCATTGACGACTAGTGTGTGAACATGAATGTAAAGTTGGTGAGAAATACGTACTCCCCCAAGCTTAGGCTTTTGGCCTAACTTGGTCTAATACCAGGGACCGCCTGGCTGATATCCATAAGTGAAACCGGGGTCATACTGAGATGCGACGGCAACCGCCTCTTGAGCTGCAGCGTGTTGGCGAGCTGCCTCCACTCCCATCTCGTATTCAGCTGCTTCCTCCCTGGTGACAACATATCTTCCTTCTGTATGATTATCAAAAAGGTAGGGAGCAGGAAGAGTAACAGGGACGATCTTGCGTCTGTCATAGATTAGCCAATAATGGAGGAATTGTTCATTCCTCTCAAGAAAATGATGATTAAACATAGCTTCTTTATCCAAATAAACAGGGGGTAAAATCATATCCCCCTCTCGTGGGGCTATACCAAGAAAATTAGCCACACGGGTTGCATAAATTCCTCCAAAGAAATTTCCCTTTCTACTATTATTCTGCAACCTTCGTGCAACTATTGCCCCCAAGTTAAAAGCTTATAACCTAACACAACACTCTTGAGGACACTCAGATCAGGGACACACATGTGACATGCTTCATCCTTACCGTTAATACATCTACCAATGAAGAGAGCGAAATAATGTATAGCAGGAAAATGGATGCTCCCTATGGTAGCTTGTGTTATGTCCCTAGATTCTCCGACAGTAATACTAGCAAGAAAATCTCTAAATTCAGATTTGTGAGGATCATTAATATTACCCCACTGTGGGAGTTTGCAAGCATTTGTAAAATCCTCTAAGTCCATGGTGTAAGATGTATCATAAATATCAAATAGGACACTAGGAGAATTACGCGTACAGTTATATTTAAACCTCCACAGAAAGGAATCAGTCAATTGATAGTACTGAGGACACTTATCTTGTAAGAAGTCCTCCAGCTCAACATTACGCACATACGCGTCAAATTCCTCCTTAAAGCCCGCTTTGACCATAAAATCATCGGATGGCCACTCACAAGCTCGTACATCCGCGTTCCCCGGCAATTCAACATCTTGCTCACGTATAGCAATCCTGGGCCCTTTCTTCACCGAGGAACCACCTTGGTACATTCTCCTAAGCATATTTCTTTTTCTGAAAATTTCTGAAATTTTAGTAACTTCAAAATAAAAGTGCATAAAACTTGACAAGAATGGTAGCAACTACTCCTACAAGTGCCTAGAGCCTATATCATGCATTGGAATTGCTTGGGACCTCAAAAATTTAACATGCAAGCTCAAGAACATGGTCACCTATGCAGCAAAAATTTGCAATGAATAAAGCACTAGAACAAAAACTAATTGGACCAATGGAGGAGTGCATACCAAACAACAATCTCCCAAAGCAGTTTTGTGAAAGGAGCTTTGAGCTAAGAGATCGAAAATCGCAGCAAAACAAGCTAGAACTCGTTCTTGAGCTGGATGGGGATTTTTTTTAGTAGAAGATGGAGTGTGTGGGTGTGGCATAAGCGCTACTAGGAAAAGGCATGCTAGTGGCGCACCAGTTTTGCCTTCTAATGGCGCACTACTGGTGCACCACTAGCATCACACCATTAGAATCTGGTGTTCTAATGGCGCACCACGTAGTGCGCCATTAGTATTGCCCACAATGCGCCACTATTATCTGCTATACTAATAGCGCACCACATGGTAGTGCGCCATTAGTAACACTTTTTTAAATTTTTTTTTCTTAATCTCAGGTCACTATTTCACATATGAGATATTCAACACATATATATACAACAAGCATCCATATAACAATCATGTCCGACACACAAGTTTCATCATATATACAGACATAGCCAACACATAGTTCCATCGTTACATATTACAAAAGTTTCACATTGTTCATCCAACACCGTTATCCATCACTTCACAAATGTTTCACATTGATACAAAATAAAAACACAAATGGAAAAGAAGCACTCCATCCATGCAAGCTTCCATGAATTAAATCAAATCTGCAAAATGATAAACAAGAAGTTAGAAGAAGAAGAAGAAGAAGAGAAGAAGAAGAAGAAGACTAGAAGAATACTACAAGAAGAATAAGAAGAAGAATAAGAAGAATGACAAGAAGACTATAAGCTTATTATGTAAACTTGATCATTTTGTGCTAACATAATTAATTTTGGAGCTAACCTATAGGAAACTAAGCATATAAGCTCTAAGTTAGCATATTAGAGCCAACTTAGGTAAAATGAAGCTAACCTATAGGAAACTAAGCATATTAGAGATAACATAGGTAACTAAGTATATATATATCATTTTGGAGATCTGACATACCTGACAAAGTTCAGTTCTCATGCATTGTTCTTCTCCTTCTCCTTCCTCAGCCTGATGCGCCAAGAGCGGCGAGGCAGTGGAGGCAGTGGAGGCAGTGGGATGTAGTCTTCTGCCACAATTAGCGTGGTCATGTCGCCCAGCTGTGGGATCGCCGGCGCCACCACTGGTGCGTGGTCATTGTCAGGCACCACCACCATCGCGAGGCCACCTTCAGGCAGGACAAGCACGATCATCGCTAGGTCATCCTCAGCCATCTCCATCTCTTGCCCATGGTCAGCCACCACCATCTCTAGCCCATGGTCAGCCACCACCATCTCTTGCCCTTGGTCAGCCACCACCAGCGCTAGGTCATCCTCAGCCTGATACCCATCGTCATCTTGCAGCTCCTCATCCCCACTCTGCTCCTCTTCTCCCGCACTCCAGTCCGGATCATCCTTCTTGTTGTCTATGCTGCTGCCAGAATCGCTGCTACTTTCGCTAAAGCCAGAATCGCTGTTGCTTTTGCTACAGCCATAGTCGCTGCTGCTTGGGCTGTAGCCAGTGTCACTGCTGCTGCTCCCATTGCCTGTCCAAATGCAACAATGACCGTTAACAATCGATGTGAGACAAAGCCAAATGTAGAGGAATAAGAAGAGGCAGAACGTACTGGCATCATCATCGTTAGCGTAGCGCATGCGGCACATAGTCGCGTTGAACACCTTCACAATGAGCATGGTGGTGGCGTCGTCGTACCTGAAGAGAAGGAAGTACCCCAGCCGCAGGTCGTAGGCACGGTAGAACTTCTCCCACCCACGATACAAGTACATGTGGCCCTCCTTGATCACCAACTCCACATCCCACTGCCTGTGTACCCCGCTGCCGGCCTGTCCCAGCTTCACATTATTTGGCGGATCTTCACCCAGCATGTTCATAAAACTGCCAGGCAGCCTCTGCAGTTTGGGACAATGAGTGATGTGGCAAACAACAGATATCATAATGAGATGGGTGAAGGAGAGATCTCTCGTTTTATATACCTACGTCATGGATGATACTGAAGTCCCAAGTATGATACTGAAGAACTCGGAAGCATCCAACTCGTACTGCGGTGTGGCAGAGCGGCGGTGGCTGCTTCCCCCCATCTCTGATAAGTAGTAGAAGAGACCAATTAGTACCCTTACAACAGATCATAAAACATGCATGATAACAGGCTGTACTGAAAGTCCAATTATACTGGATTACAAATTAGGGTAACAATCACACAGAAGATGGGAGCACCTAGTACACATTAGCAAAACAAAAAGGTACAACGCTTAAAAGGAAATACCACTTGGCTCTATTGCCACCTATGGTTTAATGCAGCAAGAATAAAGGGGCAGTTGATCCTACTTAACTAAGTACTAAGATACCCCGGCCCATGCATTAGTCTCAAGTACCCCATATGTCCTATCTTTAGCAAAGTCATGCTAAAATTCACGGAAAATTTCAGCATGACCTTTGCTGAAAATAGGACATATGGAGTACCCGAATTTGCCGGAACGGAAGTTAATCGACATTCGGGCAAACTCAAGGGCCTCTTGGGGTACCTGCAAAATCATTATCCCTGCGTAATGAAGTCCCCAATGGGTCGACATTTTAGAAGATCACAAGTAGCATCATCACAAGTAGCATGCACCTTGCTACCCACACCACCACAAAATAATACTGGAATAAAAACATTACTATGCCAAAGCAAGTGACTTCCACAGCCACACAAATTAATTACTACTAGATGGAGTACTCCTAACTAAGCTTGTACTACAAGTGACATGACAAGCATACCAAATAGGCAACTAAACTGTTTTTTTACCAAATAGGCAAATAGTATATGCACACCATGCATAGAGGGACAAATCAGGAGTTCAGGACGTGGATTCTCTGCTCCCGAGCTCAAATACACCATCTTGATCAGTAAAATAAAAAAAAGTAAATACATAAATTAAAACGATTCTTAATTTGTTTGAAAACAAACATTGCTTAATGTTCACCCTCAAACATACTGTAAATTTCCATTAAAAAAAGTCCTGATGCTTATAAGAATAATGAACTTATAGAAACTCCTTAATATGAATATTATACCAATGATAAAAGAAGTGAGACAAGAAGTGTCTGCAGCCTTGAGTAGATTCCCGGGACCTGAAGGTTGTTCACCCTGCTCATATCAAATATTATGTTGTATTAGCAGCAAGTAGACAAGCCTCCATACATCAAGCCCTAAATCATGAATGAACTGGCCAGAAAGAATCAACAGAAAATAGCAACATACATTTCTATCGATCTTAAGGCCAAAGGTGACGAACACCTAGGTTTACTAATTAAAAAGAAACATCGTGATCATGTTATTCCATCTGATCCAAAGCAAAAGATGAAGCAGCTTGTGTTTCATAAGAGAAGTCCCAAACGTGTAGTACGTTTCTTATTCAGCAACATTCAGTTTGACAGCAAATCTCACAAGAGAGAGAAGTTCCAAACTTGTATGTTTCTTATCCAGCAACTTTCAGATTATCAGAAGCATTCAAAGCAAAGCCTATCTACTTGAAGCAAATGTGACAAAATGCAGAAAGCCTATCTATATCTACTTCATCGGCACAAAATGCAGAAAGCGACACTTGTATCTGGGCCATGTGACACAACACAACCGATGCCAGCAATGTGAAGCCACATGACTGCTGGCAGACAATTGCTATGCATTGTGGGGGAAATAATATTAAGCATTTACAGCTACTCCTACACAACAAATCACTATATTCAGTGATCTTGCTAAACAAGCTCCCAAGCTCAAGCTCAAGATATACTAAATTTTATAGCTACTATACTCAAAAGTAGCATTTTGGATTATCACAGCAAAAGAAGCATATTCATTTTAAACTTGTGTTTAACAATGACAAACTACTCCTAAGTGGGTCTTTGATCAAGAATCCTGACATGATGGGTTTATTTGGATGTATTTGAATTTATTCTCATTGAATTTAATCTCCACAGTAGTTGTTCTCATTGAACCTGTCTGAACTTCAGCAACCACATCACTCACTCACTCACCTGATCTTGTACTCACCCTTATTCTTCTTACAAGTTGATGTCAGACTTGATACATAAATAAAATTTGACATCAATGAAATATAGAGAGTGAATACAGTTTGGACAGTACTCCACTGTCAAATTTCAGTCAGCGAAATTCAGTTGACAGTTTGGAGAGAGATGGAGTAAAATGCAGCTTGATAGTTTGGGAACAAGGAGTATTTAGCCTTCCTTCAACAAAAACAGAGAACACAGAACACATTGAAACTACCAAACTGAAGGGAAATCATGCTATCAAACTGAAGGTAGTTTCTTGCTTTCTATCAGATGGAGATGAGCAAGTGCTGCTGGACATATCTGGAATGTGGGTGTGGCAAAAACTAACCACTGAACATACTAACATAACACAGTATGCATGGTTCCAAAAAGAAAAGAAGATTTGATAGTAAGAATAAGAATTTGTTAACTGACATTTAGAGAGGAAAATCTAAAGATTTGTGAACATTTGTTAATTTTGAAACTTTAGAGAGAAGAAAAAGGGGGGTACCTCGAGCTTGGATAGCCTGGGCTCCGGCTTGGGCTTGGGCGGCGGGGGCAGCACGTAGTCCGGTGGCGGCGGGGACGGGGACGTCTGGGACTTGGTCGGCCGGTGGTGCGCCTCGTAGGAAGTGGGGGCGGGCCTGAGCTTGAGCGCGGGTGGCGAGTCCGGCGCGAGGGCGGCGGGGGGCGCCGACACGGCCATCTCGGGCGCCGGCGTCGAGGAGGCA
>NC_057803.1:731590883-731618802 GCF_018294505.1 Triticum aestivum | reverse complement strand
AGGAGGAGAAGCTAGGGGGAACTGAGGGAGGGGACGTACGTGCTGGGGCGGCGGCGCGGGGGAGTTGCAGTGGTGGGGGGTGCGGGGGCGCGGGGGCGGCGGTGGTGGAGTCCGGGCGGGGTCGGGACGGCGACGACGGGGGTCGATCGGGTAGCGGGTGGATCTGGCGAGGGAGAGGGACGAAGGGATCTGGCGAGGGAGAGGGTGGAATTAGCTAGGGAGGAGATTACTAATGGCGCACCCCACAGCGGTGCGCCATTAGTATGTTTTTTTATTACAGTTCGAGCCCTCAGGTTATATTCCACCTAACCTAATCTACATCAGAACCTGCCCACTAGCCCGACTGCTCAGCACACAGCACACACACTAGGAGGTCTTGGGTTCGATTCCCAGGCTCCCCAATTTTTACTTTTATGCATTTAAAATGTTGTTCGATATTTATTTGTGTTTAAATATCTTCAAACTTGTTTAAATCATAAAAGTAATATTTTCTATAAAAACAGTAATAATTTTAAAAAATATATGTTCAAAATTGTTTCTTGAAAATATTTATGAATATGAAAAAGGTGGAGTGGAGGGGGCGGTGGGTCATCAGCGACGGTGGAGTGGGGGAGGGTGCGGGCCGGGGGTCGGCGGTGGCGGCCGATGCAGCGGGGGAGGGTGCGGTTGGTCGTCGGCGATGGTGGAGTGGGGGACCAGATCTGGCGAGGTGGGATAGCGATCGAGATGGAGGGGGATCGAGATCGAGTGTCCATGAAATTTAAAAACATTCATGAGTTCAAAAAGTGCCCATGAAATACAATCGAGAAATGAAGACTACGATTTAAATACAATCGATCTTAGCTAGCTATCTGTTCACAATCTTCTTGCCCTTATTTTTCGCAAATGGAGTTCTTCTGTGGAACGGATGTCCTTTAGGTAGGTTGGTCCTGCTTCTTCTTGTGGTGTATGCTGCTACTTCATCGTCGTCGTCATGTTCGATCTTCGGGTCGCCGTACTTGTCGAAGTCTTACTCATTGGCTACTCCATCCATTCCGATGATCTTCCTTTTGCCTCTCCTCGCGACAACACGACTGGGCTTTGACGGGTCGGTAATGAAGAAGCATTGGTCTACTTGGGAAGCCAGTACCCATGGCTCATTTTTTGCGGTGACATTTGCGCCCGCGGTCTTGGATTTGGCTTCGGGTATAACCATGGTGGTGAAATACCGGTCTTCTTTTAGGACGCTCTTGGCCCATCTGACACGGAACATCGGGACCTTCTCTCCAGCGTAGCTCAGCTCCCAGATCTCCTCGATCCTTCCGCAGTATCTGTCCTTGTCGTTACCGGTGTAGGATTCCATAGTTACCCCGGAGTTCTGATAACCATCGCTCTTCATGTCCTTGTCCTCGGTGTAGAATGTGTAGCCGTTGATATCGTACGCCTCATAGGTCATCAGGTTGTGCTCGGCGCCCTGTGACAAGGCGAATATGAGTTGTTCTTCCGCGGAAGAATCCTCATGTAAAGGGTACGACAGAAGCTTCTCCTTGAACCAACGCGTGAAACATGAGTTGTGCTCTTTTATTATATCTCCGTCCGTCCTCTGTTGGCCTCGGTCATTGTACGTCTTCTCAATAAAGGTTTTGTGCTCTACCACCCAAGGATCGACCACGTCTATGTGTTGTAGCGCGACTAGTTTGCTCTTTCAAAGTCGGCGAGTTGACCCTCGAAGTCGGCATGCATTTCGCGGCGACCCTCACGGTGACCCCATCCAGCGAGCCTGCCGAGGTGCCTGTTGACGAGCAGACCACCGGGGTCCTCAATGCCTAGATAATTCATGTAGTAGGAGATGCACTCTTCGGTCAGAAAGCCCCTGGCTATGCTTCCCTCTGGACGTGACATGTTGCGAACGTATCCTTTGATGACACCATTCATCCTTTCGAACGGCATCATGCTGTGCAGGAACGTCGGCCCGAGTTGGATGATATCCTCCACGATATGGACCAGTAGATGCACCATAACGTCGAAGAATGTGGGCGGGAAGTACATCTCAAGCTCGCATAATATCACCACGATCTCTTCCTGTAGCCTTCTGAGTTGCCTCACGCCAACCGACTTCCGAGAGATGACGTCGAAAAACTTGCATAGGCCAAATAGCGTTTCACGGACGTGCGCGTCCATGATCCCACGGATTGCCACTGGAAGTATCTGCATCATCAGCACGTGACAGTCATGAGACTTCATCCCGCTGAACTTCTGCTTCGCTGGGTCTAGGTATCTGCTTATATTCCCCGCGTAACCGTAAGGAAGTTTTACTCCTATGAGGCAGGTGAAAAACTGCTCGATCTCCTCCTGACTTAGAGTGAAGCACGCGGGAGGGTAGTCATTTCCGGTCTTCTTGGCCTTTTTGCCTTTGCGACGACTTTCCGTGTCCTGCTTCGCCTCATCATCATCATCATCATCATCATGATCATTAGCGTGAAGCTCCTCCCTGATGCCCATTGATTTCAAGTCTGCCCTTTCTTTCGGTCCATCTTTGGTCCTCTCTGGCATGTTGAGCAGGGTACCAAGTAGACTCTCGCACACATTCTTCGTGATATGCATGACATCAAGGCTGTGAGGCACACGGTGGATCTTCCAGTACGACAAGTCCCAGAAAACAGACCTTGTTTTCCATACCTTCAGCAGCGGCTCTGGTGCCTTTCGCTTCTTTCCCGGCTTTGGCGCCTTTTGCTTCTTTCCCGGTAGTGGGCAATCTTTCCAATTTTTCAACACCTGGTCTATTTCCTCGCCGCTCCTCGTACGCGCGCGTCTTCGGGGTTCGGTTTCACCATCGAACAGATCTTTGCGTTTCCTCCACGGGTCATCGTCGCAAAGCCACCTTCGATGTCCCATGAACACTGTTTTCGAAGACCCGGGATCTCTATCTAGCTGGCGATACGTTGTGTCATCCATGCACCTGACGCATCCAAAAAATCCGTGGACCACCCGCCCCGCGAGATATCCGTAACCAAGATAGTCGTGCACCGTCATGAGCAGTGCGGCTCTCATAAGGAAATATTCTTTCTCTGCGGTGTCCCATGTATTGGCTGGCGTTTTCCACAGCGTGTCTAGCTCCTCTTTCAGCAGCCCCAGATACAGATTGATGTCGTTCCCTGGTTGTTTCGGCCCTTCGATTAGCATACTCATGTGAATGTACTTCCTCTTCATGCACAACCAGGGGGGAAGGTCGTACATCCACACAAACACAGGCCAGGTACTATGTGTGCTTCTCTGTCTGCCAAACGGATTGACTCCATCGATGCTCGCGCCCAACACGATGTTCCTTGGATCCTTCCCAAATTCTGGGTGTTCGAAGTTCAACGCTTGCAACTGGCTCGCATCCTTTGGGAGACTCAGCATCTTGTCTTTTTTATTTATCTCCGAATCATTTCCGTCATCTTCTCGCTTCTTCTCCTCCATATCCGCGTGCCAACGTAGGAGCTTTGCTACCTTAGGGTCCGCGAAATACCGCTGCAGATGAGGAGTGATCGGAAAGTACCACAGCACTTTTCGAGGAGATTTCTTCCTCTTCTTGTATCGAGTGACGCCACACACCGGACATATGGTAGACTCCATGTGCTCGTCCCGATAAATGATGCAATTGTTCATGCACACATGGTATTTCACGTGCGGTAAATCCAGAGGACACACGGTTTTCTTCGCCTCCTTGAAACTGGTCGGGCACTTGTTCCCCTTGGGAAGACGTTTGTGCCAGAATGACATGTTCTCGTCGAAGCATGCATCGGTCATTTTGTGTTTTACCTTCATCTCCAGAGCCATGAGCGTTACTTTCAGGCGGGTATCCTCGGACCTGCATCCTTCATACAATGGAGTAACCGCGTCTATCTCCAGTTGATCCAGCTTGGATTTCTCTCGGGCGGCAGCTCTTGCTTTATCCGTCTGCTTGAGAAACAGCTCTTGAACATGAGGGTCCTGCACCCAGCCCATCGATGGTCCATCGTCGTCTGCTCCGCCGGCATCTTCATCTTCATGATCATGCCCTTCGTCTGCTCCGGCATCTTCCCCATCATCATGTCCTGCATCTTCTACATGATGACTGTGTATAGCATCACCGTCGTGATCATGGCCTGGAGATTCTTCATCTTCTCGCCCGCCCGTGTCTTGCTCATTTCTTGCTGCCCGGCCCCCATGGACGACTTCATAGTCATCTTCATCACCTTGCCATCGATAGCCATCCATGAAACCACGCAAGAGCAGGTGGTCCCGCACCTGCCCGGAATCCAGGTCCGCAATAAGGCTCTTCAGCTTGCATCTTCGACACGGACATCTTATCTCCGTCTCGTTCTTTTGAAGCATCTCGGCCTTCGCGGAGCTCAAAAACCTATTCACGATGCCTTCGGTCATCGTGCGGACCATGGTCGCCTGCGGCGTAGAGCAAAACGATATTTTAGAACCAAGAAAAAAATTGTCTTGACTTTCCCTAAAAATAGGACCAAAAGGAATGCATAGTGCCAAAATTCTCGCCGAAACGGAAATGAATCAACATTCCGGCAAAATATTGGCAACTATCGCATTTCAAATACCGGTACCTGCAAACACAAACATATATGCAACACCACAAACATATGCAACACCACGAACATACATAGATCTAGCTAGGCCACAAAAAGTGCATGTGCACGTTGTTGGAGAGGGAGAACAACATAAAGATAGCTTCCCCCCTTACTTACCTATCAAAAAATGGTAATTTAACCTCTTAATTCGGATGAATCTATGGTGCAAATGAGGTGAGGAGGAGGAGGCAGCCGAGACAAGCTTGGAGGAGGAGGTGGAGAGAATGAAGTGGGGAAAGTGAGTGGGTAGGTGGGTTGTCCAAAATATCTTGTTGGTCCCAGCTTACTAATGGCGCACTAGATGCAAATGTGCCATTAGTAACCCTGGTTACTAATGGCGCACCTGCTTCTGGTGCTCCATTAGAAGTTTTGCGAAAAATAATAATAATAAAGTATATATTCTAATGGCGCACCGTGGCTTAGTGCGCCATTACTAGTTTACACTAGTAATGGCGCACTGTGCCACGGTGCGCCATTAGAATGTTTGGAAAAATTAAAAAAAATGTTACTAGTGGCGCACCTTGTGCCTGGTGCGCCATTAGTGTCTTCCACACTGACACTAATGGCGCACCAGAACATGGTGCTCCATTAGTATATACTAATGGCGCACCACCTGACAGGTGTGCCATTAGTGTCCATCCCATCTATAGCCCTTTTCCTAGTAGTGAAGTGGAGGGAAGCCACCAGGGGCCCACGAGACAGGGGGGTGCGCCCTATAGGGGGGGCATGCCCTCCACTCTCGTGGCCTGGTGCTTGCCCCTCCTGTAGTGTTTTCAGTGCCTAAAATCCTCAAATATTCCAGAAAAAATCATACTAAATTTACAGGGCAATTGGAGCACTTTTATTTTTGGGATATTTTTTATTGCATGGATAATTCAGAAAACAGACGGATAATACTATTTTTGTTTTATTTATTCTAAATAACAGAAAGTAAAAAAGATGGTATAGAAGGTTGTGCCTTCTAGTTTCATCCATCTCGTGATTGCCAAAATGAATCCACTAACAAGGTTGATCAAGTCTTGTTAACAAACTCATTCCGAATAACACGGAACCGGAGAAATTTCGAATAACACTAAGTTACCTCAACGGGGATATGAAAATCCCAAACAATAAGAATATTATAATTTTTCTTGACAGTAGGGAGAGGAAATTCAAAACCTCCAAAAATAATGGTTGGAACTTTTTCAATAGAATTGATGCTATGAACTTGAGATTGTTTCCTCGGAAAGTGTATGGTATGCTCATTACCATTAACATGAAAAGTGACATTGCCTTTGTTGCAATCAATAACAGCCCCTGCAGTGTTCAAAAAAGGTCTACCAAGAATGATAGACATACTATCGTCCTCGAGAATATCAAGAATAACAAAGTCCGTTAAGATAGTGACATTTGCAACCACAATAGGCACATCCTCACAAATACTGACAGGTATAGCAGTTGATTTATCAGCCATTTGCAAAGATATTTCAGTAGGTGTCAACTTATTTAATTCAAGTCTACAATATAAATAAAGAGGCATAACACTAACACCGGCTCCAAGATCACATAAAGCAATTCTAAGATAATTTCTTTTAAGGGAGCATGGTATAGTCGGTACCCCTGGATCTCCAAGTTTCTTTGGTATTCCACCCTTAAAAGTGTAATTAGCAAGCATGGTGGATATTTCAGCTTCCAGTATCTTTCTTTTGTTTGTAGTGATATCCTTCATATACTTAGCATAAGGATTTACTTTCAGCATATCAGTTAAGCGCATACGTAAGAAAATAGGTCTAATTATTTCAGCAAAGCGCTCAAAATCCTCATCATCCTTTGAATTGGATGGTTTAGGAGGAAAGGGCATGGGTTTCTGAACCCATGGTTCTCTTTCCTTACCGTGCTTCCTAGCAACAAAATTTCTTTTATCATAACATTGATTCTTTGATTGTGGGTTATCAAGATCAACAGCAGGTTCAATCTCTACATCATTGTTTTTGCTAGGTTGAGCATCAACATGAACATTATCATTAACATTATCACTAGGTTCATGTTCATCACCTGATTGTGTTTCAGCATCAGAGATAGAAATATCATTGGGATTCTCAGGTGTGTCTACAGTAGGTTCACTAGAAGCATGCAAAATCCTATCATCTTTCTTTTTCTTCTTTTTGGAAGAACTAGGTGCCTCTAAATTATCTCTCTGAGAATCTTGCTCGATTCTCTTAGGGTGGCCTTCAGGATACAAAGGTTCCTGAGTCATCCTACCAATTCTAGTAGCCACTCTAACAGCAAAGTCATTTTTATTATTTAATTCATCAAGCAAATCATTTTCAGTTTTAAGAACTTGCTCAACTTGAGTAGCAACCATGGAAGCATATTTGCTAACGAGGTGAAGTTCATCTTTAACTCTAGAAAGATTATCACTTACACGTCCTATCTCGAAAGCATTATTCTTTAACTCTCTACCAACATAAGCATTAAAGCTTTCTTGTCTAGCCATAAAGTCATCAAATTCATCTAAGCATGGGCTACGAAATTTAGTAGAGGGGATTTCAACTTTATCATATCTATAGAGAGAATTTACCTTTACTACTTGTGTCGGGTTATCAAGACAATATGGTTCTTCAACAGGTGGTATATTAAGACCATGTATTTCCTCAATAGGAGGTAGATTATTAACATCTTCAGCTTTAATACCTTTTTCTTTCATTGATTTTTTTGCCTCTTGCATATCTTCGGGACTGAGAAATAAAACACCTCTCTTCTTCGGAGTAGGTTTAGGAATAGGCTCACGAATTGGCTCAATTGGTTTAGGAATTGCTTCAGGAATGTAACATCCCCATCATCACACTACAGTAATCTCCACCTAATGAAGGTCATGTCATCTTGATCATCATGCCAAAATGCCACTTGTCCAAAATCTGCTTCAAATTCAAATTCAAATTGCATGTCAAATATTTGCTTCTTCTTTCATGCAAATAAAATAGTTCATCCTATGGCAAATAATCCCTAGATATTTGTCATGTTGAAGCCAACATTTTTGGAATTCCCAAATTGCCCCTAGGAATTTATTATCTGGTCCAGCAGTATTTAAGATGTCCTTTTCATTTTCTAAAAATGCTTGGACAACTCCTGAAGGCCCCAAACTTTTTGTGGCTGTGCACACTAATTCTTTGGAATTGTTTTAGCCAGTGGCATAATTTTGCAAGGTCATCACTGGCTAAAAAAAGGGCAAAATGCTGCTGGAAAAGAAAAACAAATAGAAAAAGAAAAGGAAAGAAGAAGGGGTGGGACAGCCCCCTGGCCTCCCCTTGGGCTTCGACCCATCCCAGCGGGCCGGCCCGGCTAGCCACCGTACCCACCCCCCTGGGCCAACCAAGCCGTCAGCCCACCTCTCCCTCTCCTTATCCCCCGGACCCCGTGACCTAAAACGATCCCGCGCCGCCTAGCGCCCCTGACGTCGGCGCCCCTCCCGGACGCCGCCCCGCCGCTTGCTCCGTCCTTCCGCCGTTCCGGCCCACCACCTCGACGCGCCAGGCGCCGTCACCGGATCGACCAAGGCCGCCTCGAAGCCGCGCCCCGACCCCGTCGCCACTCGACACCGACCGCCGCCCGACGCTACCTCGCCGCAGCTATGGCGGCGGCGACCGACCTCGACTCCTCCCCGAGCCCAACTCGCTTAACTACAGGGCTCGGTGAGCCTCGACTTCCTCTCCCCCTTCTCTGCTCCGCTGCGCCCCTGTCGTACTCACTCCGGCCAGGCCACACACTGACCGCGCACGCCGCGAGTGCTCCCGTCGCGTCCTGCTAGCCCTGCCGCCACGCCAACCCCCGCTCTCCCTTGGCCGCAACCCACCCCGCGCCTACCGGCCCCCTGCCGCTATTCATATCCTCTTTGGACAATGCCTCCCCGCACTGTGCGCGTTCGACCCACCGTCGCTGCCGCATCCACCCCGGCCTCCCGTGGCCCCCCAGCTACGGGCCTCGCCTCTTGCGTCGGCTCGCCTGAGCCGCTGCCGTCGCCTGCCCGGCCTCATCCGCCGCGGCGCCCCTGGGTCACCGCACCGGCGCTTGCGCGCTCACGGGGCTCTGCCCTGGCACCCCCATGCCCGTTAGCCCGCGCGCCCATGCCCGCTAGGATCCCCCTTGCCTATGACACAGGGGCCCTGCCCAAGAACGTTTTTATATATAAAAAAGGATTAAAATTAATAATATTTATAAAATATTAATTAACTAATTAATTAAATTAATTAATTCTGATTAATTAACCTAATCACTTAGTTAACCCAGTCAATAGGCGGTTGACTGCTGACATCATGTTGACATCATGCTGACATCATAATTAGTTTTCCTAATTAAATTAATTCTGATATTCCTAAAAATGAAACAAAACTTTAAAATTTAATAGAAAATAAACTATAGCTCGGATGAAAATACTTTGTACATGAAAGTTGCTCAGGACGACGAGACGAGTCCGGATACGCAGCCCGTTCGTCCGCTACACATCCCTACCATAGCAAACACGCAACTTTCCCCCTCCGTTTCATCTGTCCAAAAATGCCAAACTTCGGGAAATCATTGCCGGATGTTTTCCCCCTTCACCTATATCGTGTAGCCACACGTTAGGTCACACCTGGCACATCATATTGCCACGTTATGCTTTGTGATGCTATGTTTGCTTTTTAATTACTGTTTCTTCTCCCTCTTCTCTCCGGTAGACCCCGAGACCGATGCTGCCCCTGTGATCGACTACATCGACGACGACTCCTCCTTGCCAGAGCAACCAGGCAAGCCCCCCTTTTGATCATCCCGATATCACCCATTCCATTCTCTCATGCTTGCATTAGTTTTCGCACCTGTTATTGTTTGCTCCTATTCTGATGCATAGCCTGCTTTTGTACCTGCTTATTGATCCCTACCTGCTTATCCTAAACTGCTTATCCTCAACTGCTTAGTATAGGTTGGTTAGTGATCTATCAGTGACCCCCACCTTGTCCTTGTTGCCCCTGCTTCATCATTGAAGACCCAATCAACGGGATCGAAGACCAGGCCCCGGCACCGCACATCACTTTCCCCTTAGTTGCTCGACACTGCTGGGTTACTATCGAGTGCCGAGGGTGAGACCTCTACAGCACTTCTGATGTTAACCCTGTAGTGTAGCTATTCGGTCGTGGTCATCGAGGGTGATTCCTCCTTAACCACTTCTGATACGACTCTGTCGTGCAACCCCTCAAGTGTGAACCTCGGGGGTGATTCCTCTTACGTTCACCTTGATGATTACATCGAGTGGAATTCACCGGGGGTGATTCCTCGGATTTCCCCTTGATGTTTAGACACAAAGTTACTATGATTACTATGACCTTACACTGAACCATGTTACTAAAGACGGGTCAACCCTGGGGGGTACCCGCGTGAGCATAATTGCGAGTTATGTGGAGACGGGTTGACCTGAAGGGTACCCGAGAGTTGAATACGAGGCGTGGCCGGGCATTCTTAGCCCTAGCCGCAAGTCCTCGAGACGAGGCGACGGGGTCACATCTTTCGTGAGTCTCTGCTCGTGACCGCACTACCAACACACTAACGGTTTGGATATTTGATCCCAGGGGCCTCTGACCTGATAGCACTAACCATTACGTGGGCATAGTATGGGTGTTCTGCGTTGTATGCATCAGCCGAAGCTTAATAGACGTCATCGACTGAGTGACGCGCGCCGGGTTGGACTGGTTACGCCTTCTCTTGTATAAGGGAGGCTAGGTCTGCTCACCGGCCGCCCACGCAATGTGCAGGAGTTCACGGGGAGATGGCCCATGACCCCTGGGGGCATAGGTTTAGTTCGGCGTGCTTGACCTCTCTATTAAGCCTAGGTCGGGTTGCGGCGTATTGTTTGGCCGAGGCCAGGCATGACCCAGGAAAGTGTGTCCGGCCGGAGTTAATCGAGCGTGGTGGCTAAGTTGGTGCACCCCTGCAGGGAAGAAAACATCTATCGATAGCCTGTCCTACAGTAACGGACACTCAGAGTTGTATATACAACTAGAACTGTATACTTGTGATGAGAATTGGATTGTGATGACAATTGGATAGTATGGCTCTAGGATTGCTTTCTCGCAGGGAGTCGAGAAAGCATCTCTGGCCGAGGTTGATAACACTACTACTAGTTTACTTTATGCTACTCTGCTCCCTCCTGTTTGCTGCAAGATGGTGGTTTCCAGAAGTTGCTAGTCTTCGATACGACTAGGCCTTCTCTCTATTCTGGCATTTCTGCAGCCCAGTCCACATATACAGCCTTCCTTTGAAAATGTTGCATATTTAGTGTAGATCCTTGCTTGCGAGTACTTTGGATGAGTACTCACGGTTGCTTTGCTCCCTCTTTTTCCCTCTTTCCATTCTTCTCGGATGATGCAACCAGATGGTGGAGCCCAGGATCCAGACAACACCTTCGACGAGGACTAGTACTACTACCCCGAGGGTGCCTACTACTATGTAACGGACGCCAACGACTAGGAGTAGTTAGGAGGCTCCCAGGTAGGAGGCCTTGCCTTTTCAATTGTAGATGTTGTTGTGCTGGCCTTCTTAAGGCAAACTTGTCTAACTTATGTCTGTACTCAGATATTGTTGCTTCCGCTGACTCTTGTATATTCGAGCTTATGTATTCGAGCCCTCGAGGCCCCTGGCTTGTAATATAAAGCTTGTATTATTTTAATTTGTGTGTAGAGTTGTGTTGTGATATCTTCCCGTGAGTCCTTGATCTTGATCGTACCCATTTGCGTGTATGATTAGTGTATGATTGAATCGAGGGCGTCACAAGGAATTGGCTCAGGAAGAGTCCAATTATTTTCATTAGTCAACATATTATTCAATAATATTTCAGCTTCGTCGACTGTTCTTTCCCTAAAAACACAACCAGCACAACTATTCAAGTAGTCCTTGGAAGCATCGGTTAGTCCATTATAAAAGATATCAAGTATTTCATTTTTCTTGAGAGGATGATCAGGCAAAGCATTAAGTATTCGAAGAAGCCTCCCCCAAGCTTGTGGGAGACTCTCTTCTTTGATTTGCACAAAATTATATATTTTCCGCAAGGCAGCTTGTTTCTTATGATCAGGGAAATATTTAGAAGAGAAGTAATAAATCATATCCTGGGGACTACGCACACAACCATGAACAAGAGAATTATACCAAGTCTTAGCATCACCCTTTAATGAGAACGGATATATCTTAAGGATATAAAAATAGTGAGACTTCTCATCATGAGTAAACAGGGTAGCTATATCATTCAACTTGGTAAGATGTGCCACAACAGTTTCAGATTCAAGGCCATAAAAAGGATCAGATTCAACTAAAGTAATAATCTCATGATCAACAGAGAATTCATAATCCTTATCAGTAACACAGATAGGTGAAGTAGCAAAAGCAGGGTCAGGTTTCATTCTAGCATTAAGAGACTGCCGCTTCCATTTAGCTAATAATTTCTTAAGATCATATCTATCATTGCATGCAAAGATAGCTTCAGCAGCTTCTTTATTCATAACATAACCCTCAGGAACAACAGGCAATACATAATCATTGGGAGAATTTTCATCATCACTATCATCAATAATAGCATCTTCAGTAATTTCATTCTCTCTAGCCCTAGCAAGTTGTTCATCAAGAAATTCACCTAATGGCACAGTAGTATCATGCACAGAAGTAGTTTCATCATGCATAGCAGAAGTGGCATCATCAATAACATGCGACGTATCAGAATTCATAGCAGTAGCAGGTTTAGGTGTTGCAAGCCTACTAATAACGGAAGGAGAATCTAGTGCAGAGCTAGATGGCAGTTCCTTACCTCCCCTCGTAGTTGAGGGCAAAATCTTGGTTTTAGCATCTTTCAAGTTCTTCATAGTGATCAACATATATAAATCCCAAGTGACTCAGAGAATAGAGCTATGCTCCCCGGCAATACCGCCAAAAATTAGTCTTGATAACCCACAAGTGTAGGGGATCACAACAGCTTTCGATGGTGAAGTACAACCTAAATTTATTGATTCGACACAAGGGGAGCCAAAGAATATTCTTGAGTATTAGCAGTTGAGTTGTGAATTCAACCACACCTGGATAACTTAGTATCTGCAGCAAGGTATTTAGTAGCAATGTAGTATGATAATAATGGTAATAGTAGCAACAGTAAAGATAAATGTTTTTGGGATTTTGTAGTAGTTGTAACAGTAGCAACGGAAAAGTAAATAAGCGAAGAACAATATATGAAAATCTCGTAGGCAATGGATCAGTGATGGATAATTATGCCGGATGCGATTCCTCATGTAATAGCTAGAACATAGGGTGACACAGAACTAGCTCCAGTTCATCAATGTAATGTAGGCATGTATTCCGTAAATAGTCATACGTGCTTATGGAAAAGAACTTGCATGACATCTTTTGTCCTACCCTCCCGTGGCAGCGGGGTCCTAGTGGAAACTAAGGGATATTAAGGCCTCCTTTTAATAGAGAACCGGACCAAAGCATTAGCACATAGTGAATACATGAACTCCTCAAACTACGGTCATCACCGAGAAGTATCCCGATTATTGTCACTTCGGGCTTGTCGGATCATAACACATAATAGGTGACTATAGACTTGCAAGATAGGATCAAGAACACACATATATTCATGAAAACATAATAGTTTCAGATCTGGAATCATGGCACTCGGGCCCTAGTGACAAGCATTAAGCAGAGCACAGTCATAGCAACATCAATCTCAGAACATAGTGGATACTAGGGATCAAACCCTAACAAAACTAGACTACTAGGGAAAAGCTTATACACAGAAGTTTATCAGTAGCGCGGTCCAAAAAAAGGCGCTACTGCTAATTATTAGTAGCGAGGGTATAAAACCCGCGCTACTACTAAGTTGATAGTAGTAGCGAGGGTTATAAACCCGCGCTGCTACTAAGCGTTCTTCACCGTGCCCTCCGGGACAAACAGTAGTAGTAGCGCGGGTTCTAAACCAGCGCTACTACTATGTGAATAGTTGTAGCGCAAGTGTGGAAGCCACGCTACTAGTATAAACCCACCCCACCAACAGTCCAACTCCACCGTCCACCCGCCCCGTTTATCAAAAAAAAATTCATCGAAGCCCCGATCCAGATCCCCTCCACCGCGGTCTCCTTCGACCTCCTCTCCTCTCCCAATCCACTACAGCCGACCGGCCTTCCCCTCCCCCCTCCGACCGCTAGCTGCTCACCCCCCCTCCCTCCTCCGACCGCTAGCTGCTCGCCCCACTCCCTCCCCGTGAGAAGCTTGGTCCAGCACCGAGCGGCGCCGAGAGCTGTCCGCATCGGGCGCTGTTGGCATGGAGAGCAGCGCGGCGACACGGATGGATCCTGAGGCGGCGACGGAGCTGGCGCGAAAGGGGGTGACCCTCCTGCTCCTAGACGTGCCCCAGCACACCCTCCTCAGCCTTGACACCCAGGTACGCTGCGCCTTGCACTGGTCGCCCCTCCGATGGTTGCGCTTCGATTTGATTCCAGAGATTTGACATCGGAGATTATGCTGCTGATTCAGGTGTTCTCGGTGAGCCCGAGGTTCAGAGGGATCAAGATGGTGCCCCCAGGCCCACATTTCCTCCACTACTGCTCCCCCAGCAGGTACCAGCAGCATGCTTGACCAATAACACATCCAATTCCAATTCTCTTCTTCTTTAGGAGTTGTACTGGTTTGATGCACTATCTGAGGAATTTCTTACTGCTGGAGAAATATTAGTGATTTCACTGAGTAATCTAGAGTTGATGCAAACCCTCTGTATTGATACATTCATGTGAGAGTGGATCCAAACTTGCTTTATGGACTAGTGCTAGATTAGAGGGCCTGCGAGTAGGCGACCACAAAAGAAAACACAAAGCTACCACATTTGACGAAGAGTCCTTTCTCGGCTCATGGCGTAGAATGGTTTTTTCAAATAATGAGCTTATTCCACTGTCTTCTCGGTCATATTTAAATATTATTGTTACATTAACTTTAACTGATATGACACAACAACCATCTTACTTCCATACATTTTAATTCTGGCGTAAGGAGCACATTCACATCCTTGTACAGTTCTAAGAGCTAATTTAGAGGATCATAGAGAAGAGTTCATAGATTCTGTGGCTTGGTAGAGAGAGATACGAGTGATTGATTGGCTTCTTTAGTGCTATAAAATATTGTGAGATGTTGGTAGCCTTTTAGATAAAATCTGGAGTGTGGGGTGACTCTGGCTGTAAACTGAACTTGGTTCAGTTAAAAACTGCACTGTCAAATCTGGACAGCAAGCTTATATCTGAAAATGAGTTAGCTAGGCTTAGAATTTTGAGTTGGCCCCTTTACATAAGTTTTAGATAAAGTTCCAAGGTTTCTTTAGAGTATTTATTTGTGTCGTTTGGATGTACGGTTTGAGCGCAGCCATCAGTTTAGTTTGTTGTCCCGAAATATATGTTCCTGGGTACAGTATTTTGATATGGGAGACTAGGCCCTGTTAGAGGTGGTGTTAAAATAAAGTTACATCATGAAAATTTTAGAGGCTGTTCTATAGATACTTAAACACATATCATTTGTCAGGTTTCGTTTGGTATATTAAATCCTATGAAATTATCAAAGTGGGTTGTACTATGTTCGACATAATTTTATGTTTGGACTTGGGTGAATGTAACCAGACTTATACTCTCAGATTTTGTCATAGTTGATGGTGTGAAGACTTATAATGTGATAAAGTATATATGAGCTGTGGTCTTGGCGTAGAAAATATCCAAATGACCAGTTGTAGCCTAGTTGTGTCATAGATAGTTTTTGTTTGCATGGTTACATGGTGTGGCTAAGGCAGAAGGTGAAGCTGCTGCAGATCAGAAAGGTGAACACATGTTCGCCTGTATTAAGATATTTTTAGTAATTTAATGCTGGAATGATATCCTGTAGCGAACTGGGATTATGGTCTGTCTCTTAAATTGTCTTTGATCTTGTCCATAATGCTTCCCTGCAGAGCAAAAAGGTTCAACAACCATGAAATCCTAGCTGAGGACGTGCGAGACTGGGATATAGCCAATGACCGGGGGCAAGGGCAGCGTGCGCAGGTGCTTTCTTTGTTTTCAATCTAATTGTTGTGTGTTATTATCTTGAATACATTTCTCTTTTAATTTATTTTCAATCCTCCAAACCTGGACATAGTTATTGTATCTTATTATCATCTTTGGAAGTGGTCGGACCCTTCCGCGAACCCTGCGCAAGAAGGAGCTAACTAACAAGTTTTCACTTTCTCGACTGGGTGCAGGGTGATCGACGAGGACTACTGCGGCCCGATGGGAGTCGTGCTCTTCAACTACTCAGAGGCAGACTTCACCGTGAAGCCCCGCGACCGCGTCATACAGATTATTGTCCAGGTGATTGCGACGTAGGAGGTCCCCGGGGTGGAGGACCTCGACGCCACCGTTCGGAGGTCACCGAGGTGGAGGACGACGCCACCGTCCGGAGTTCCTCAAGGTGGAGGACCTCGACGCTTTGTACATACATCTAGAGAAGTGGTCTGGTTAGGTTTGTGGTGAAACGCTAGAGAAGGTAGCAACCTTTTGATGACGGTTGTGTGTGTCCTCGTGATCTCTTCGAGTTGAGATGTTGAATGTTGCATCCATGAACACTGCAAGTGTTAAGATGGTTCTGTGAAATTTATTTTGCATTGGACGTGTCTCTGATCTCCATTCATGAATACTGCATCTATTTTTATTTTTTTTAATTCCCAATTTGCTACTAGTAGCGTTGGGAAAAAAGTGCCCTACTAGTATCTAGGATACTAGTAGCGCTGGTGTTGTAGGCACGCTACTACTACTTCATTAGTAGTAGCGCGAGTCTGTAATAGCAGTAGCGTGGGTGGCACATGCTACTACTAACAAAGTTAGTAGTAGCGCGGGTTTCTCCCACGCTACTATTAACTATTAGCTGTAGCGCCTTATTAGTAGCGCCGGCCCCGCGCTGCTGATACACCTAAAACCCGCGCTGCTGCTAGCCTTTTCCCTAGTAGTGCTAACTTGATTACATGGTAAATCTCATCCAACCCATTGCCGTCCAGCAAGCCTACGATGGAATTACTCACTCACGGCGGTGAGCATCATGAAATTGGTGATGGAGGATGGTTGATGATGACGACGACGACGAATCCCCCTCTCCGGAGCCCCGAACGGACTCCAGATCAGCCCTCCCGAGAGAGATTAGGACTTGGAGGCGGATCCATATCGTAAAACGCGATGAAACTTTCTCTCCAATTTTTTTCTCCGCGAGACGGAATATATGGAGTTGGAGTTGAGGTCGGTGGAGGTCCAAGGGGCCCACGAGATAAGGGGGCGCGCCCCTGTCTCGTGGACAGGCCCTGGGCCCCCTGGTGTATTTCTTTCGCCCAGAAATTCTTATTAATTCCAAAAAGTCTCTCCATGGATTTTCAGGACATTCCGAGAACTTTTCTTTTCTACACATAAAACAACATCATGGCAGTTCTGCTGAAAACATCGTCAATCCGGGTTAGTTTCATTCAAATCATGCAAGTTAGAGTCCAAAACAAGGGCAAAAGTGTTTGGAAAAGTAGATACGTTGGAGACGTATCAAGCCGCTCCTCCGCTGGCCTAGACGTCGGCACCAATTCCAGCCAACTCCGGTGATGTCACCGCCGTAGATAGACGCGCGAGCGAGTGCTCGTTCGAACACACTAGGCTGCGCGCCAAATGGCCGCCTGGGGCCGTTTTCCGGCGAGATCCGAACCGCGCCGCCACGTTTGGCATCACCAGCGTTGAGCCGCCGGCCACCGCCGACGTGGCATACCTGGGGCCCGCCCCTGGGTCACTGCCAGTGGGTCCCCTGGCCCTAGTTGACTACGTTGACCATGGTCAATTGTGCTGACTGGGCGGCCCCAGGCCCCACAAAAAAATTAGTTTATTAAAATGTTTTATCAATTAAAACCTAATTAGTTACTAATTTGAGAATGACATGTGGGCCCCCTAAGCTTTTTAACCACAATTTAGTTTAATATAAACTTGGTTTTTAACAGAGGCTAACGTGTGGGCCCCACTGGTCACGTTTGAGCTGGTCAGTGCGGCTGTTGACTGCTGACGTCATCCTCTAGTCATGCTGAAGTCATAATTCCATTTCTGTTAATTTAGATAATTCCATAATATACTTAAATCTTTGAAAAATCATAGATAATTAACCGTAGCTCGGATGAAAAAGTTTTATACATGTGGCAGTCCGTTTGCTTGCCACATGTCCCTAGCATAGCAAACATCGAACCTTTCCCCTCCAGTTCATTTGTGTGACAAACATCCGGAACCGGGAAAAATTTCCCAGATGTTTTCCCCCTCCGCCAGTATCGCCTAACACTGCGTTAGAACACCTCTAGCCCCGCTTATTGTCTTATTATGCATATGTTTGTGTGTATTTACTTTTTCTTCCCCCTCTTCTCTCCGGTAGACCCCAAGACCGATGTTGATGTCCCTGTGATCAACTACATCATCGACGACCCTTCTTCCCTTTCAGCGGAGCTTCCAGGCAAGCCCCCCGCCCCCTTTGATCATCCCGATATCGCCCATTCCATTCTCTCATGCTTCCATTAGATTTTGCTACTGTATTGATTGCTCCTATTCTGATGCATAGTCTACTTTTGTACCTACTGTTGTACCTTACCTCCTTATCCTAAACTGCTTAGTATAGGTTGGTTAGTGATCCATTCAGCGACCCCCACTTATCCTTGTCGCCCCTGCTTCATCATTGATGCCTCGATCAACGTGATCGGCGACCAAAGCCCAACACCTCACATCACATCACGCCCCTCTTGTTGCTCGACTCTGCAGAGTTACCATTGAGTGTCGAGGGTGATACCTCACACATCACTCTTGATGAGATATCTGTAGTGTAGCTATTAGGTCGTGGTCATCGAGGGTGATTCCTCCTTAACCACTTCCGATATGATTCTGTCGTGCAACCTCTCAAGTGTGAACCTCGAGGGTGGTTCCTCTTACGTTCACCTTGATGATTACATCGAGTGGAATTCAGTCGAGGGTGATTCCTTGGGTATTCCCCTTGATGTATGGACACACGATTACTTTGACTTTACTTGAGACCATTGTTGAAGTCGGGTCGGCCTTGAGCGGTGCCCACGAGTTGATGTGAAAGTCAGGCGGGCCCGTAGAGCACCCGCGAGTTTTCCACGTGGCACGGCCGGGCAATCTGGTCCCTTGCCACAAGTCTACGAGACGGGGTGACGGGGTCACCTTATCGTGAGTCTCTGCTCGTTTCCGCGAGACCCCAATGCACTAACAGGTTTTGGTATTTGTTATGAGTTGGCCTCTGGCCTTTACGCACTAACCACCACGCGAGAATAGTTATGGTCCTCGACGTTGCAGTATCAGCTGAAGCTTTGTTGGACATCAAGTTCAGCATCGTGGGCCTGTTAGGCCAGTGCCATCTAGTATGAGGTGGTGCTCGTCCCGGCTCATCACACAACGACCCGAAATGCTACG
Organism: Triticum aestivum; assembly: GCF_018294505.1. Classification (NCBI taxonomy): domain Eukaryota; kingdom Viridiplantae; phylum Streptophyta; class Magnoliopsida; order Poales; family Poaceae; genus Triticum; species Triticum aestivum. Next base: position 731,599,718 of record NC_057803.1, on the reverse strand, counting down.
GGCGATGGGCCCAAGCCCCTGGAGTGCTTAGGATGTAGACTAGCGGGGACCTCTCTGCTAAGCCTAGGTAGGGTTGCGACGTGTTGATCTTCGGAGGCCAGGCATTGACCCCATAAAGGTGTGTCCGGCCAGAGTGATCGAGCGTGTTGGGTAACATGGTGCACCCCTGTAGGGAAGATATATATTCGAATACCGTGTCTGCGGTAATGGACGTACAGACTTATATCCTGATCTTATATAACTAGAAATGGATACCTGAGATATGTGATGGATATGTGGCTCCAAGATTGCTTTCTTGCATGGGAGTCGAGGAAGAATCTCTGGGCGTTGTTGTTGCAACATGCTTGTTAAGTAAACTGCTATTCTTTACTCTTTTCCGTGCTGCAAGATGCTTGGAGCTGCTTGAAGATGTTAGTCTTTGTTAGGCTAGGCCTTCCCTTCTATTCTGGCATTCTGCAGTTCAGTCCACAGACATAAATCTTCCATTTGATACCAGTGCATACTTAGTATAGATCTAGTGCTTGCGATTACTTTGGATGAGTACTCACGCTTGCTTTGCTACCCCCTTTTCCCCCTTCTTTCTTCTTTCCGGTTGATGCAAACAGATGGTGGATCCTTGGAGCCAGATGCCACCCCCGTCGACTACTACTACATGGAGGCCACCGAAGACCAGGAGTAGATAGGAGGTCCCAGGCAGGAGGCCTTGCCTCTTCGATCGTGTTGCTTTTGTGTTAGTCTTCTTAAGGCATCCTTGTTCAATATATGTCTGTACTCAGATATTGTTGCTTCCGCTGACGCTTGTGTATCGAGCTTATGTATTCGAGCCCTCGAGGCCCCTGGCTTGTAATATAAAGCTTATATTATTTTATTTGTGTCTAGAATTGTGTTGTGATATCTTCTTGTGAGTCCCTGATCTTGATCATACACATTTGCGTGTATGATTAGTGTACGATTGAATTGGGGGCGTCACAAACAACAAGGAAGATGATGAAGATGATGACAACGCATTCGATGAAGATGATGAGGACCCACTTTATGAAGCCATCATAGCTCAAATAATGAGGCTGAGCGAGGAGGAGGTGTGCAACCTATGGGACATAATTCCGCCACGTGATGACTTTGTCGGGGTGCCATTCGTGACCCGCCTGACAAGTACCATGGTCGATCGGCATGATATTGTATGTTATACTAACTGTAGTAATTTGATGATATATATATTTTATTGATATGATTTTGTGTAGAGTCCGATCACATGCTTATTATAGTGTAGAATCCAAGGAACTATTAATAGTGTAGATAATCCATATATACTTCTTAGTAGAATTTATACTTAGTAGAAATGTGTAGTACTGTGTCTTTTGATTGTGTAGAAATCTATACTTAGTAGAAATATATTTGCAAGACTATGTGCGAGGTTACTTATTTATTGATATGATTTTCTTATTCATAAATTGACAAAGTGCCTATCTGTTTTTTGTGGTATCGAGCCTGATGAAGAAGGCTCTGCTGGAATACGCCTTACCACAAGGGGCTCCGTCACCACCTGTGCCTATGGCATGGACACGGACGGTCGCACACACTTAAACTCGGTTGGGTGGAAGAACTTCCTCGTTGGCAAGAATCTTCGTGTTGGACAGGCCATCCTAATTACTATCAGGAACACCCACCGCCATGGCTTGACGATAATGGTCGTCGTTGATATCATCTAGAACTACATATGTGTGTGTGGTTGTATGACTACCTAGTACTGCTTATCATATATGATATATTTATGTGAGGATGCATGTTGATTATATATGAAATTGTTATCTAGTACTACCTAGTACCTATAATGCATTATGATACCGTATGACTATACGGTATTGTGGTTAATGATATTGTTATCTGGTATATGTGAAATTGCAGTTTATTGAATGGGGTATTGGAAAAAATGTTGAAAGATATAGCAGTAGCGCGGGCAAGAAAAGCGCTACAGCTACTTATTGGAAGTGCATGTGGGAAAACCACTACTGCAATTGTCAGTAGTAGTAGCACGGGAGAAGAGAGCGCTACTACTATCTGTTAGCTGTAGCGCCTTATTAGTAGCGCGGCTGCCCGCGCTACTGATAGCGTTAAAACCCACACTACTAGTAGGGTTTTCCCTAGTAGTGGAGGGTTGAGGGCGTTAAAACCCACACTACCTCGTGGGCCCCTTGGAGCTCTCCTGGCCTAGTTCCTTCGCCTATATATACTCTTATACCCTGAAAACATCTGAGAGAGCCACGAACCAGTTTTCCACAGCCGCAACCTTCTGTACCAGTGAGATCCCACCTAGGGTCCTTTTCAGGCATCCTGCCAGAGCGGGATTCGATCATGGAGAGATTCTTCATCAACACCATTGCCTCTCCGATGATGTGTGAGTAGTTTAACACAAACCTACGGGTCCATAGCTAGTAGCTAGATGGCTTCTTCTCTCTCTTTGTTTCTCAATACCATGTTCTCCTTTACGTTCTTGGAGACATATTCAATGTAATACTCTTTTGCGGTGTGTTTGCCAAGATCCAATGAATTGTGGATTTATGTTCAGATTATCAATGAATATTATTTGAGTCTTCTCTGAATTCTTATATGCGTGATTTGATATCTTTGCAAGTCTCTTTGAATTATCGGTTTACTTTGGCCTACTAGATTGGTTTTTCTTGCAATGGGAGAAGTGCTTAGCTTTGGGTTCAATCTTGCGTGTCCTTTCCCAGTGACAGTAGGGGCAACAAGGCATGTATTTTATTGTTGCCATCGAGGATAAAAATATGGGTTTTTTATCATATTGCTTGAGTTAATTCCTCTACATGCATGTCATCTTACTTAATGTGTTACTCTCTTCTTTATGAACTTAATACTTTAGATGCAGGTAGGAGTCGGTCAATGTGTGGAGTAATAGTAGTAGATGCAGAATCATTTGGGTCTACATGACACGGTCGTGATGCCTATGTTCATGATCATTGCCTTAGATATCGTCATAATTATGCACTCTTCTATCAATTGCTCAGGAGTAATTTGTTCACCCACCATATTATTTGCTATCTTGAGAGAAGCCACTAGTGAAACCAATGGCCCCCGGGTCTCTTTTCCATCATATAACTTCTATTTTCCATCTTGCTAGTTTCCGATATACTATTTTTGCAATCTTTTACTTACCGATCTATGAACCAAAAATACCAGAAATATTTACTTACTGTTTATCTATCTCTATCAGATCTCACTTTTGCAAGTAACCGTGAAGGGATTGACAACCCCTTTATCGCGTTGGGTGCAAGTTGTTGGCAGTATGTGCAGGTATTCGGTGACTTGTGGGTTGTCTCCTACTGGGTTGATACCTTCGTTCTCAAACTAAGGGAAATACTTACTCTACTTTGCCGCATCACCCTTTCCTCTTCAAGGGAAAATCCAACGCAAGATTAAGGGGTAGCATGAAGAATTTCTAGCAAAGTTGCCGGGGAGATCTATGTCAAGTCAAGCCATACCAAGTACCCATCATAAACTCTTCTTTGTTGCATTACATTATTCGCCATTCGCCTCTCGTTTTCCTCTCCCCCACCTCTAAAATGATTTTCGAAAAACTTTTCCTTCTCCTTCCCTCTCTTTTGTTCGTCTTCTCTGCTTGCTTTTTGTGCGCTGGTGTGTTGGATTACTTGCTTTGTCATGATGTCTCAAGATAATACTAAATTGTGTGACTTCTCCAACACAACCAATAATGATTTTATTAGCACTCCGATTGCTCCAACTACCAATGCTGAATCTTGTGAAATTAATGCTGCTTTGTTGTATCTTGTTATGAAAGATCAATTTTTTGGTCTTCCTAGTGAAGATGACGCATCCCATCTAAACAATTTCGTTGATTTGTGTGATATGCAAAAGAAGAAAGATGTGGATAAGGATATTGTTAAATTGAAGCTATTTCCGTTTTCGCTTAGAGATCATGCTAAAACTTGGTTTTCATCTTTACCTAAAAATAGTATTGATTCATGGAATATGTGTAAAGATGTTTTCATCTCTAAGTATTTTCCTCCCACTAAGATTATCTCCCTTAGAAATGATATTATTAATTTTAAGAAACTTTATCATGAGCATGTTGCACAATCTTAGGAAAGGATGAAATTGATGATACGTAATTGCCCTACACATGGTTTGAATTTGTGGATGATTATAGAAAAAATATGCCAGATTGAATTTTTCTTCAAGAAATCTTTTAGATTCGGTCGCGGGAGGCACTTTTATGGAAATTACCTTAGGAGAAGCTACTAAACTCCTAGATAATATTATGGCTAATTATTCTCAATGGCACACCGAAAGATCTACTAATGAAAAAGTGCATGCGATTGAAGAAATTAACATTTTGACTAGAAAGATGGATGAACTTATGAAACTATTTGCTAATAAGAGTGCTGCTTTTGATCCTAATTATTTTCCATTCTCCACTTTGATTGAGAATAATAATGAATCTATGGATGTGAATTTTGTTTGTAGGAACAATTTTGGTAACAACGCGTATAGAGGGAATTTCATAGTAATTCCTGTAATAATTTTGGTAATTCCTACAACAATTCTTATGGAAATTTTAATAGAATGCCCTCTGATTTAGAGAATAGTGTAAAATAATTTATGAGTTCACAAAAGAAGTTCAATGCTTTGATTGAAGAAAATTTTCTCATGATTGATGATTTTGCTAGGAACATTGATTGAATTGCTCTTGATGTTGATTCTTTGAAACTTAGATCTATTCCACCTAAGCATGATATCAATGAGTCTCTCAAATCCATGAGAATTTCCATTGATGAGTGCAAAGAAAGAACCACTAAGATGCGTGCAAAAAGGGATAGGTTTATAAAAGCATGTTCTTATAGTTTCCACGAAAATAATGATGAAGATCTAAAAGTGATTGATATGACTCCTATTGAATCTTTGTTTCTAATGTAAATCTTGATAAAGATGGGACTGGAGATAGTTCAACTTTAGTTAAAAGGCGTCCCAATGATTCAGAGTTTTAGATCTAGATGCAAAAATTGATAAAAGTGGGATTGGAGAGGTCAAGACTTTAAGTAGCAATGAACCCACTCTTTTGGATTTCAAGGAATTTAATTATTATAATTGACATTTAATAGATTGTATTTCCTTTTTGTTATATGTGATGAATTCTCCTCATGCTTACAATGAAAACAAAGCTTTTACTGAACATATCATTGATGCTATGATACAATCTTTTGAAAAAAGCTTGAATTGGAAGTTTCTATCCCGAGAAAACTTAATGATGAGTGGGAACCTACTATTAAGATTAAGTTTAAATATTATGAATGTCATGCTTTGTGTGATTTGGGTGCTAGTGTTTCCACGATTCCGAAAACTTTATGTGATTTGTTAGGGTTCCATGAATTTCATGATTGTTATTTAAATTTGCATCTTGATGATTACACCATTAAGAAACCAATGGGAAGGATTAACGATGTTCTTATTGTTGCAAATAGGAATTATGTGCCCATAGATTTCATAGTTCTTGATATCGATTTCAATCCTACATGTCCTATTATTCTTGGTAGACCTTTCCTTAGAACGATTGGTGCAATTATTGATATCAAAGAAGGAAATATTAGATTCCAATTTCCCTTAAGGAAAGGCATGGAACACTTTCCTGTAAAGAAAATTAAATTTCCATATGAATCTATTATGAGAGCCACTTATGGATTGCATACCGAAGATGACAATACCTAGATCTATTTCCGTTTTTATGCCTAGCTATAAGGGCGTTAAACGATAGCGCTTGTTGGGAGGCAACGCAATTTTATTTTTGTTCCTTGCTTTTTGTTCCCGTTTAGTAATAAATAATTCATATAGCCTCTGGTTATATATGGTTTTATGTTTTCATTAGTGTTTGTGCTAAGTTAAACCTTTAGAAAAGCATGTGGTGATAGTTGGGTTGATCCTGCTGAAAATCAGAAACTTTGTGGTCAGTAAATAATTTCTAGAATCTTATTGAAACGTGATTTTGACCTGAATATTTTTGCTGTGTATTGGTGCACAAATTTCTCATTTGGATCTAATTGTCTCAGAATTTTTATAGTTACATAAGTATTTGAGAGTTACAGAATACTACAGATTGTTCTGTTTTTGACAGATTCTGTTTTTCGTGTGTTGTTTGCTTATTTTGATGAATCTATGGGTAGTATCGGGGGGTATGAACCATGGAAAAGTTGTAATACAGTAGATATTACACCAATATAAATAAATAATGAGTTTTCAACAGTAAATTAAAGTGGTGATTATTTGCTTATACTAACGGAGCTCATGAGATTTTCTGTTGAGTTTTGGGTAAGGATTTGATAGACTATGGAATAAGGAGTGGCAAGAGCCTAAGCTTGGGGATGCCCAAGGCACCCAAAGGTAATATTCAAGGAAAACCAAAAGCCTAAGCGTGGGGATGCCCCGTAAGGCATCCCCTCTTTCATCTTCGTCTATCGGTAACTTTACTTGAGGTTATATTTTTATTCACCACATGATCTGTGTTTTTCTAGGATCGTCTTGTATGATTTGAGTCTTTGTTTTTTTTAGTTTACCACAATCATCCTTTCTGTGCACACCTTTTTGGAGAGACACTCATGAATCGTGATTTATGAGAATACTCTATGTTCTTCACTTATATCTTTTGAGCTAGGCAATATTGCTCTAGTACTTCACTTATATCTTTTTAGAGCACGGTGGTGGTTTTATTTTATAGAATTTATGAACTCTCATGCTTAACTTATATTATTTTGAGACTCTTTTTGAAAAGCATGGTAATTTGCTTTGGTTATAAAACTAGTCCTAATATGATAGGCATCCAAGGGGGATATAATAAAAACTTTCATATATAGTGCATTGAATACTATGAGAAGTTTGATTCTTTATGATTGTTTTTAGATATGAAGATGGTGATATTATAGTCATGTTAGTGGAGTAGTTGTGAATTTGAGAAATACTTGTGGTGTGGTTTGTGAGTCCCGTAGTATGCACGTATGGTCAACCGTTGTGTAACAAATTTGGAGCATGAAGTATCTCTTTGATTGTCATCCTTTGTGTGGAGGTCGGGATAGCGCGATGGTTAACTCCTACCAACCCTTCCCCTAGGAGCATGCGAGTAGTGCTTGGTTTCGATGTCTTATAGATTTTTGCAATAAGTATGTAAGTTATTTATGACTAGTGTTGAGTCCATGGATTATACGTGCTCTCACCCTTCCACCATTGCTAGCCTCTCTTGTGCCGCGCAACTTTCACCGGTAACATACACCCACCATATACCTTCCTCAAAACAGCCACCATACCTACCTATTATGGCACTTCCATAGCCATTCCGAGATACATTGACATGCAACTTTCTATCATTCTGTTTAGTATGACACGCTTCATCATTGTCATATTGCTTTGCATGATCATGTAGTTGACATTGTATTTGTGGCAAAGCCACCTTTCATAATTATTTCATACATGCCACCCTTGATTCATTGCACATACCCGTACACCGCTGGAGGCATTCACATAGAGTCATATTTTGTTCTAAGCATTGAGTTGTAATTTTTCATGTTGTAAGTAAATAGAAGTGTGATGATCATCATTATTAGAGCATTCTCCCATGTGAGGAAATAAAAAAAGAAAAGAAAAAAAGAGGCCAAAGAAGCCAAGAAAAAGAGGAAAAATTAAAAAAAAAAGAGAAAAGGAAAAAAATTAGAGAAAAAGAGAGAAGGAGCAATGTTACTATCCTTTTCCCACACTTGTGCTTCAAAATAGCACCATGATCTTCATGATAGAGAGTCTCTTATTTTGTCACTTTCATATACTAGTGGGATTTTTTTATTATAGAACATGGCTTGTATACTCCAATGATGGCTGCCTCAAATGCCCTAGGCCTTCATGAGCAAGCAAGTTGGATGCACACCCACTTAGTTTCTTTTTGAGCTCTCATACACTTATAGCTCTATTGCATCCATTGCATGGCAATCCTTACTCACTCACATTGATATCTATTGATGGGCATCTCCATAGCCCGTTGATACGCCTAGTTGATGTGAGACTATCTCCCACTTTTTGTCTTCTCAACAACCACCATCCTATTCCACCTATAGTGCTATGCCCATGGCTGACGCTCATGTATTGCGTGAAAGTTGAAAAAGTTTGAGAATACTGAAGTATGAAACAATTTCTTGGCCGAAACCAGGGCTGTGCATGATTTGAATATTTTGTGTGACGAAGATGGAGCATAGTCAGACTATATGATTTTGTAGGGATAAGCTTTCTTTGGCCATTTTATTTTGAGAGGACATAGTTGCCTTGTTAGTATGCTTGAAGTATTATTCTTTTTATGTCAATATTAAAAATTTGTTTTGAATCTTTCGGATCTGAACATTCATGCCACAGTAAAGAGAATTACATGGATAAATATGTTAGGTAGCATTCCACAACAAAAATTCTGTTTTGTTCATTTACCTACTCGAGGACGAGCAAGAATTAAGCTTGGGGATGCTTGATACATCTCCAATGTATCTATAATTTTTGATTGCTCCATGCTATTATATTATATGTTTTGGATGTTTAATATGCATTAATATGCTATTTTATATTATTTTTGGGACTAACCTATTAACCTAGAGCCCAATGCAAGTTTCTGTTTTTTTTGCCTGTTTTAGAGTTTCGCAGAAAAGGAATACCAAACGGAGTCTAGAAGGATTGAAACTTTCACGATGATCTTTCTTGGACCAGTAGAAAACTAGAAGACTTGGAGATAAAGTCAGAGACTCAACGAGGTGACACGAGGGTGGTGGGCGCGCCCAGGGG
>NC_057803.1:731570596-731590542 GCF_018294505.1 Triticum aestivum | reverse complement strand
GTATATACTCTTATACCCTAAAAGCATCCTAGAGAGCCACAAAACCACTTTTCCACCGCCGCAACCTTCTGTACCCGTGAGATCCCCTCTAGAGACCTTTTCCAGCGTCCTGCCGAAGGGGGATTCGATCACGGAGGGCTTCTTCACCAACACCATTGCCTCTCCGATGATGCGTGAGTAGTTTACCACAGACCTATGGGTCCATAGCTAGTAGCTAGATGGCTTCTTCTCTCACTTTGATTCTCAATACCATGTTCTCCTCAATGTTCTTGGAGATTTATTCGATGTAATACTCTTTTGCTGTGTGTTTGCCGAAATTTGATGAATTGTGTATTTATGATCAGATTATCTATGAATATTATTTGAGTCTTCTCTGAATTCTTATTTGCATGATTTGATATCTTTGCAAGTCTCTTCGAATTATCGGTTTAGTTTGGCCTACTAGATTGGTTTTTCTTGCAATGAGAGAAGTGCTTAGCTTTGGGTTCAATCTTGCGTGTCCTTTCCCAGTGACGGTAGGGGCAGCAAGGCACATATTGTATTGTTGCCATCGAGTATAAAAAGATGGTGTTTTCATCACATTGATTGAGTTAATTCCTCTACATCATGTCATCTTACTTAATGCGTTACTTTGTTCTTCATGAACTTAATACTCTATATGCAGGCAGGAGTCGGTCGATGTGTGGAGTAATAGTAGTAGATGCAGAATCATTTCGGTCTACTTGACACATACGTGATGCCTATGTTCATGATCATAGCCTTAGATATCATCATAATTTTGCGCTCTTCAATCAATTGATCTGCATTAATTTGTTCACCCACCGTATTATTTGCCATCTTGAGAGAAGCCACTAGTGAAACCTATGGCCCCTGGGTCTCTTTTCCATCATATAAGTTCTATTTTCCATCTTGCTAGTTCCCGGTCTACTATTTTGCAATCTTTTACTTTCTAATCTATAAACCAAAAAAACCAAAAATATTTACTTCACCATTTATATATCTCTATCAAATCTCACTTTTCAAGTAACCATGAATGGATTGACAACCCCTTTATCGCCTTGGGTGCAAGTTGTTGATTGTTTGTGCAGGTATTTGGTGACTTGTGTGTTGTCTCCTACTGGATTGATACCTTGGTTCTCAAACTGAGGGAAATACTTACTCTACTTTGCTGCATCACCCTTTCCTCTTCAAGGGATAAACCAACGCAAGCTCAAGAGGTAGCACGGCACGGTGCTTCATCAGAGTTTTCAATAATTTATCTTCTTCATGCTCTGAGAGGTTAGCACTAATAAGAACAAGATATATCTTATTTTCATCAAGATAAGCGTATTTCAAAGTATCAGGTAACGGTTTAAGCTCAAACACAGGATCACCCTTGGGTGGAGGAGGATCCCCAAGGATTTCAACAGGGAAGTTGTGTTTCAAAATAGGTCTCTGATTAAAGAATACTTCATCTATTCCTCTTCTTTCATTCATAAACACATCTTTTTCATGGTCTAGCAAATATTGTTCTAATGGATCATCAGGAGGTTCGACAATAGAAGCAAGACCAATATTTTCATCCTTACCAGGCAATTCTTTATCATGGGGTTGTCTATGGAATTTAGACAAATTAAAATCATGAGACAAATCCCCTAAACCCACAATAACAATATCTTTCTCGCAATCTATCCTACCATTAACAGTATTCAAGAAAGGTTTACAAATATAATGGGACAAAAATCATCTTGTGGGGAACCAAGAACAAGAAAATCAGTAGGGTACTTAATTTTCGCACACAAGACTTCAACATCTCTAACAATTCCAATTAGTGAAATAGTATCTCTATTGGCAAGCATAATAGTAACATCAATATCTTCTATCTCAGCAGGTGCAATATCATGCATAATTTATTTATATAAGTAATGAGGAATTGCACTCATACTAGAACTCATATCACATAAGCCATGATAACAATGATCTCCTATTTTAACAGAAACAACAGGCATGCAAACAACAGGTCTATGTTTATCTTTAGTATCAGGTTTAGCAATCCTAGCAGCTTCATCATAGAAATAAATGACATGCCCATCAATATTATCGGCCAAGAGATCTTTAACCATAGCAATACTAGGTTCAACTTTAATTTGCTCAGGGGGTGTAGGTGTTCTAGTATAACTATTACGAACCACAGTTGAAGCTTTAGCATGATCTTTTATTCTAGGAAGAAAAGGGGGTTTCTGAATATAAGCAGTAGGAACAATAGAATCAACATTATACGTAATAGTTTCTTCTTCAACTTTAATAGGTTCTACGACTTTCACTTCAATGGGAGGATGGTATTTAAACCACTTCTCCTTAGGGAGATCAACATGAGTAGCAAATTATTCATAGAAAGAAGCTACTATCTCAGATTCAAGTCCATATTTAGGGCTAAAATCACGAAAAGCATCGATATCCATAAAAGATTTTAACACAATCAAATTTAAGGTTTATACCTGACTCCTTACCTTCATCGAGGTCCCAATCTTCAGAGTTGCATTTAATTCTTTCCAATAAATCCCATTTGAATTCAATAGTCTTCATCATAAAAGAACCGGTACAAGACGTATCGAGCATGGAGCGATCATTATGAGAAAGCAGAGCATTAAGTTTTGAATAATAATTTCTCTTGAGAGCTCATGATTGGGTCATGAATGTAACAGACTTAAGCCTCCCCCAAGCTTGAGCGATACTTTCTCATTCACGAGTCCAAAAATTATATATATAATTCCGATCATGATGAACCAGATGCATAGGATAAAACTTCTAATGAAATTCCAATTTCAATCGGTTGTAGTTCCATGATCCAATATCATTCAATAGCCTATACCATCTCAATGCCTTTCCCCTCATAGAGAAAGGGAAGACCTTCTTCTTGACAACATCCTATGGCATACCTTCAAGCTTAAATAATCCACAAACTTCATCCACATAGATTAGGTGCATACCAGGATGTAATGTTCCATCTCCCGTATAGTGATTATCTAGCAGTTTCTCTATCATACCCGAGGGAATTTCAAAGTAAAAATTTTCAGTAGGTGCAGTAGGTTGAGGATCAACTCTTTGCTCTTCCGGTCGAGGTGAAGATACCCCAAACAAGCCCCTCAAAGGATTATATTCCATAGTAACATAACAGAAAATTTCAGCACACTATATAAATGTTTCCTTACCAAATTCCACTTATCAAAGGTGCTTCGCTCCCCGGCAACGACACCATAAAAGAGTCTTGATGACCCACAAGTATAGGGGATATATCATAGTCCTTTCGATTAGTAAGAGTGTGAAACCCAGCGAGGAGCAGAAGGAAATGACAAGCGCTGTTCAGTAAGGTATTCTCTGCAAGCACTGAAATTATCGGTAACAGATAATTGTGTGATAAGATAATTCGTAATGGGTAACAAGTAACGAAAGTAAACAAGGTAAAGCAAGGTGTCCCAATACTTTTCATAGCAAAGTACAAGCCTGGACGTAATCTTATATAAAGCAAAGCACTCCCGAGGACACATGGGCATTACTGTCAAGCTAGTTTTCATCATGTTCATATGATTCACATTCGTTACTTTGATAATCTGATATGTGGGTGGACCGGTGCTTGGGTACCGCCCTTCCTTGGAAAAGCATCCCACTTATGATTAACCCCTCTAGCAAGCATCCGCAACTACAAAACAAGAATGAAGGTAAACCTAATCATAGCATGAAACATATGGATCCAAATCAGCCCCTTACGAAGCAACGCATAAACTAGGGTTTAAGCTTCTATCACTCTAGCAACCCATCATCTACTTATTACTTACCAATGCCTTCCTCTCGGCCCAAACAATGGTGAAGTGTCATGTATTTGACATTCACATAACACAATTAGAGGAGAGACAACATACATCTTATCAAAATATCGAACGAATACCAAATTCACATGATTACTTATAATAAGACTTCTCCCATGTCCTCAGGAACAAATGTAACTACTCACAAAGCATATTCATGTTCATAATCAGAGGGGTACTGAATAGCATTAAGGATCTGAACATATTATCTTCCACCGAATAAACCAACTAGCATCAACTACAAGGACTAATCAGCACTACTAGCAACCCACAGGTACCAATCTGATGTTTTGAGACAAAGATCGGGTACAAGAGATGAACTAGGGTTTGAGAGGAGATGGTGCTAGTGAAGATGTTGATGGAGATTGAACCCCTATCGATGAGATGATCGATGGTGATGATGATGGCGATGATTTACCCATCTCGGAGGGATGTTTCCCCGGCAGAATAGCTCTGCCGGAGCCCTAGATTGGTCCTACCTTGGTTCCACCTCGAGATGGCGGCATTTCATCCCGAAAGCTTCACTTCGGTTTTTTCCAGGGCAAAAGACATCATATAGCTGAGGATGGGCGTCGGGGGCCTGCCAGGGGGGCCACGAGGTAGGAGGGCGTGCCCAAGGGGTAGGACGCGCCCTCCACCCTCATGGCTGGTTGGTCGGCCCCCTCTGGTGCTTTCTTCACCCAATATTTTTTATATATTCCAAAACTGATCTCCGTGATGTTTTAGGACTTTTGGAGTTACGCGGAATAGGTCTCTAATATTTGCTCCTTTCCAGTCCAGAATTCCAGCTGCCGGCATTCTCCCTCTTCATGTAAACCTTGTAAAATAAGAGAGAATAGGCATAAGTATTGTGCTATAATATGTAATAACAGCCCATAATGCAATAAACATGGATATAAAAGCATGATGCAAAATGGACGTATCACAACGCTAAACGAGATGATTTATCTGGATTTTCCTTGGTCCAATTGATGACAGCAGGAATCCAGGTAGCAAACGAAGATACCGTTTCCTCTCTTGCAGCAACTACCGCTGCTTTGACTTCCTCATCCAGCAACTCAGGTCATATCGCTTCTTTGGTCTCAGTTGATTTATTATCGACTGCAATCTCAACCTTATGGTCTCAGCTGATACCATTTCCTCTTTTTGCTTTCTATCCTCGGCGTCCTCATGGTAGTAGTGTTTCAATGTGGCGCCGCCACCGACGCCATGCACGCATCCATACGACGAACGAGTGTCCGCCGGGAGTCTTTTAAATATGTTCAAGGCCTGATTGAATGGGGTGTCCTACTTGGTCCTCGCCAACGCCTCAGAAGGCGAGATGCTTTCGGCCGCAATCCTGTGCTGCTCTTTCTGCAAAAGGAAGGTGGATCATTTACAAATGTGACTAGACGTGTGGTCGAACTGATAAGAAGCTAAAATTACGTGGTAAATTAAAAATTACCAGCAGTCTCATGAACTCGTTCGTGACCGCATCCGTTTCGAAAACCTTGTTGACTGGGTCCCAATGGTACCAGGTCCTGATGACGTCACGCCACTACGGGACGGTGAACTCCGCCAAGGGGTTTGGGTACCTAGACTTTCACGTTCCGCATCCTCCTTGGCCCATATGGGCCTCTTCCTTCCGTAACCACTACTTCCGAGGTGGTAGCACCCTTCATGTACTTCGACTTTTCTTTGGCAGCTTCAGCAACACAAGACTTTTTGAATATTACAAATTGTTATTCCATAATTTTCAGATTATCCTTTACAATCTCGGAGTAGGGTTCCTTTTTGATGATGATTCAATGTTTCACCCTTACTTTCCCGGCGGACAACGCGCCGCTAAACTTGCCCATCGCGCGTCTCTTTATCTTCTTCATTGTTGGGTCTTCCCAGGATTGAGTATATTTGATTTCATCCCGACCCTGGAACAAGAATCTCTGGTGCAACTTCTTTAGGAGGGAGTGCTCCATATTCGGTATCTTCTTCAATTTATCATCATTGATGGTGGCAGTTTCCTGTAGGATGCAACATACTTGATTGTCATAGCACATGCGCGCTTCCGCAGGCTCTGTTGGCTACAAAATTGCCAGGGTCCACTATCGTGACCACCAGTCTAGTAGTTCCGAGCTAGTTTGGGCGCCGCATCCTCTTCGGTTTCGGTTCTATACCGGCTAATTCGCCAGCATCAGCGCCGGTCTCGGCTCCGGTCTTGGTGTCGGTGCCGGTGTCGGTCTCAGTCTTGGATGTGACACGGGGGTACTGTAACAACCGTTGCTCCTCCAGATAGTTCAAATAGTTGACTGCCGCCTCGTAGACGTTGCAATTACCAGAACCTTCTCCTTCATCATTGCTAGCCATGTTTCCTAGATTAAGTCTAGTCAATTAATTCTAGACCTGTTAAAATGAATAATGACATAAAAATGCCTATGTTTTGCTGGAATGTTGATTCATTCCCGTTGTGGCAAATCTCGGGCACTTGATATGTCCTAGTTTCTTGCACAAGTCATTCCGAAATTCACGGAAACTTTGGGCCTGACCTTTGCTAAATAGTGCACAAATCGAGCACCTGAAATTTGCCGGAACGGAAAATGAATCAACATTCCGGCAAAACATAGGCCACTGAGAATCATTCCCTGCAAACAACAAAAGGCCACTTGGGCACAATCGAACCACTTCAATGTTACATATAATAGGAACACTTAGGAACATGTACCTGAGCAACTACAACAGTTGATATACTTGAGCAAACACTACTGAGGAATTTGCATATAACAAGACCACTTCAAATTTGCATCTCCTAGTGTTTGACACTTCACAAAAATCTACACAAATCTCATGCTTCTCAAACTCAATTCAAAAACCAAATATAGATCGATGAGGCCTAGAAACCTAGAACCATTACATATTTTTGTCCTAAATTAATGTTGTAATAAAAATTATGAACACTAGAACTCAATTTTTGTCCTAAATTTCAAGTTATGAACCGTAGAACTTGATTCAAATCATGTCCTAAATTTCTGCCCTAATAAAAATTAAGTAAAAACTAAGAACCTACTGGACTTGCAACACTAAGAAAAATTATATTTTTATATTGATTTTTTTCTCTAAACTAAACCCTACTACCCTAATTAACATCTAATTAAACCCTACTGCCCTAACATTTCTAGTTAAACCCTACTGCCCTAGTTACTTAAGCATCTACAAGTACTAGTTAACTTGATGAACCCTAAGTAATTAGATGAACCCTAGTTAGTTAAGCATCCACAACTACTTAAGCATCCTAGCTAGGCACATGTGGGGGAGGAGGAGGAGGTGTAGGCGTGCTCACCTCTGGCTCCGGCGGAGTTAGGGAGCAGGAGGAGGTAGAGCGGCCGGGAGGGGGCGTGTGACGTCGAGGTCAGGGTCGGGGCTCGGGAGCACGGCGAGGAAGGGCAGCAGACGGCGACGGAGAACAGCAGACGGCGAGCGGAGGGCGACTGGAGGGCGCGCAGAGGCCGACGGCGATGTAGGGCGCGCGGAGGGCGACGACAGTGACATCAGAGAAGTGGGGATTTGGGGGAAAAGTGGCTCGTGTGGGGGTTATGTCAAACGTAGCGGTAGCGCCGGTCGGGAAAAAGCGCTATAGCTGACTTAGCTATAGCGCCAGTACATAAAACGGGCTACTGCTATAGGAAGTAGCTATTATTTTCCTTTTTCTTTTCTTCTTTACTTTTCTTTTTCCTTTCTCCTTTATTTAAGGAACTTAGCTATAGTGCTGGTCTACAAAAGGCGCTACTGCTAGATTACCTATAGAGCTTGTTGAAAACAAGCGCTACTGCTATGCCTTTCTCCTTTATTTTTTTCTTTGACGTTTCTTTACATTTTCTTTTTTTCCTTTCTCCTTTTTCTATTTCTTTCTTTTTCATTACTTATCTATTTCTTTTTCATATTATTTTCTTTTTCCTAGCAGAGCGCTCTCCCATGAAAACGCGCTACTATAACAAACTTAGCGGTAGCGCGTTTTCCCCAAGCTCGCTACTACAATTCCTAGCCTGACGGGCAACGGTGTGGGAATTATAGTAGTAGCGTGTTTTCTCGTAGAGATGCGCTACTACTACAGACATAGCGGTAGCGCCCTTTGTGTCCCCGTGCTACGGGTAAGTAGTAGTAGCGCTTTGTTCTAACAAGTGCTATTGATAATCCTCTGTGTATAAGGTTTTCCCTGGTAGTGTATAGCTGCTAATGGATGAATTGGCAAGGATCCCACAGTAGAATTTACATATAAAAGTAGCTGGCTAGGCATCTTGCTACTAGGACATAAGAGAAGGGTTGTTTTGTGGATGTTATTAGCATTGAGACGCCAATGTACCTTATATGTAGCTTTGATTTAGAGTATATGTCAGTCACATGATGATTTTGAATGCTATTGTGCATTTAAAATCATCTATATAATATTGTAGGATGTAGTATATGTCAGTGTACAATCTATATAACGGTACTGTCATCTTCACTTCTTACTCCATGGCCTACTGCATCGTGCAAGGTCGTCTTTGGTTAACACAACCCCCTACGAAGATACCACATGAAGATTTTCACTTTTAGATGAATCTTGGACTTTCAAATTTTGTTGTTATTACTCACTGGTACCTCTGAATGCATAAGCGCATGGTACATAGTCTATTATGAAATACCCTGATGTAGTAAAGTTCCAACGACACACATCATGTCCTTGTGTTAGGTTAATCGAATCTAGTCGGAATAGAAGATCATGACGTGCAACTGACTGTCGCATTTCTCCTGCACGTTTTTGTTAACATCTTGGAACGAAGGAGCCTGATATGATAGTACTAGACAGAGGAGGAGGGGTGAACAGCGGGGTGAGTGCTTACGGCTTCCGTGTGGAGTCCGGGGGTTGACGGGGACTGGGTGGAAAAGAGCCGCACCTGAGGACAATAGAAGAGAAGATGCAAACACAATTGGAAATCACACTACAACCAAGGAAGTAGAGACCTGGATCCCGATCCCACCATCGTCAACTCTTGATTTGCAGATGGAGATAAGAGGAAGCAGAGGCCGCCGGCGAGCCCGATGGATCTGGTTCCCGGGGAGACCTGGGGAGGGGATGAGGGGCTTATCTAGATGTTGATGAAGGCTAAGACAAGCTATGATTTGTGTTCATTGTTTGTATTCATTGCCTCGCAGGTACATATATACTCCCTCTATCCATCTATATAGGGTCTAATGCATTTTTGCATTTTTCAAGTCTAGTTTTGACCACATGTTAGAGCAATAATATATGATATGAAAGTTACACAAAGCATACCGTCAAATTCGTACGAGAAAGGAGCTTTCAATGATAAAATTTTCATATTATACAACTCATTTACTATTAATCTTATCAACACTCAAAGGCAATCTCAAAAAACACATTAGGCCCTATATATATGCATGGAGGGAGTATACGTTACAGGGAGAGAGAGAGAGAGAGAGAGAGAGAGAGAGAGAGAGAGAGAGAGAACAGTGAGATCGTGTGGTACAAATACAACAGCAAGAGTCGGTAAGGCCTAATCTCTAGGGATGGACCTGCACGTAGTGCAGGTGGCTGTTGGAGTGCCTGAAAAATCGGTCATGTAGTTGTGCAGTGGGCGTGTTCCAACACAGCGGTAGCAGCGGTGGCGGGGAGGAGGCGGATATCGCAGGGGTTGTGCACCATTGCCGATGACCGGGGCAGAGCAGGGGAAGACTCGAGAAGAGCAGTCGCGCTGTGTGTGCCCTGTCTGGCTTGACTCCAATGTAAAAGAAGTTGTTTTTCGTTTGTTTCTTTGAGTTCGGAAAGAAGGATATGATTACTGGAATTTACATTTGAGAGAGGTATTCACACTGATCACATGAAGAACCTTCTCTACTTATTACCAAACAGCCACCACCAAAACCAATCTTAGTACTACAAGTTAGTACCAATCTAGTCACAATCAGGCTAACTAGGAACCAATAATTATGTTTTACTCCCTCTATCAATAATAGTTGTCATGGTTTTAGTTCAATTTTCACACAAAAGCTCACGACAAAACACACAAAAATACGAAACTAAATTCCAAACAAACCAGTGGAAATCTTCATCTTTTGACATACAAAAACTCTTGAATCCCCACTCCGCCTCAAAGATGACATGATGACCGCGGAAATCCACCCCGCCGTGTAAGAGTGACGACAACCGAAGCTTGGGTAAGAAGATGATTCCTTATTGCCGCTCCAGTTTGCTAAGGATATGATTTGTTATTGCCACTCCGAAAATCTAGGATTCATGCTCCATATATGCATCGAACACAAAACAAGTTGAATACCACCACGCGATTTGCAACCCCAGATCAAGGTGACACAAGCTAGGCATGCATCTCGATCGACATCCAAGGCAATGCTGCCATATAGAAAGAGGGGGAGGATAACTATTTCACAAGTATTAATTGCTATCCGGCTGACCTAGGGAAGGGCTTAGGGAAAAGGGTCAACATGCCACGAAAGCATCTACCAAGACCCTCTCCTCCCCACTCTCTCTCTCTCTCTCTCTTTGTTTTTTCCTTTTTGATCTTATTAGTTTCTCTTTTGTCTTTCCCACAAAACAAAACAAAAAATGGAACCATTTATAAGTACAAGCATGGAAGTTAAAATAGGCCACTTTATTGTGTCAGATTAAACGATGTAGAAAAGCAACTTGAAACCATATTAGAAAATGTACGCAATTCTTAGCTAGACAAGGGGAAAAAAGACACTCTGTCCCGCTGATTCAGAAAGATTGAAGTATACTGCAGTACAATATAACCCTTGACTAAACAAGTGAGATTGGTCCAGAAACAAGTAATTTATGTAGGGGAATGTGAACCCTCAACAACACTAAGGCCATGTGTCGAGGATGTGAACTTTGGGGAGGTTCTTCAGTTCATGAGAAAGCAAGCACATTATACGTCAACACTTTTCCTCACGTATGGCTCCCTCAGGTCTAAACGTGGACCAAAAGTGGCATGCAATTTAATTGCGTCAGCCGGGTCTTGAACTCGAGATCTCTTGGCTCCACTACCATGTAGAAGTGCTTGTTCTAGCCAATGCAACCAAAAGACCGATCTGATGGAAGAGACTAAGCAGCACATTATACGTCAACACGTTCATCTGCGCAAACTGAATAGAGATATGTCAATAACTGGTTTCTTCTTCCAGGTGCACCGACTCGAGCTCAGTGCTCATAGGCGTGATCGAAGACACCTCGATCGGCTCCAGATTTCGCACTAAAGTTTCCATGAACTCGCATCGCATAAGGTGTAAGAAACAACCAAACTCGTATGGCTCCATTCACATTTACTTAAGGCACGCACCTTCGAAGCTCTCGCTCCAGCACTCCACCCGGACGGCCACGCCAGCGGTGCTAAGCCATCGGGGTTGGCGTCGCACCTTAGCCTGTTGTAGTAGCCGCCTGAGCTGGGGCGGCCGCCTGTACTGACCGGAGGCTGCAGCATCACCCTTGCGCTCGTGTGTCGTGTCAAACGACCAGCTCGGTAAGAAAAAATTTGAGGATTAACGACCTACTTCATCTTTTGAGTGTTCTTGCCCAACTGGACCGAGGCCTTCTTCGATGATTCTGCCCAGCCGACATGGGCCTGGTATTCCACGAGGGGCTACGTCGAGCTGGATAACACGGACAGACTGCATGCACACAACACACACGGCAGTGGCGGAGCTTCTTGGAGTGCAACCTGGGCCACCACCCCCCCAGCCCATGAAGAAATCCCTCACTACCCCTAGGTATTTGCGCCATAAGAACAGGAAAATAAGGCCAGACCTCATGATTTAGCTCCCCCTGAGCCCATTGCCCCTCCAGAATTTTGGCCCAAGCTCTGCCACTGACACACGGTAATATTTTGTACTACCTCCTGGTTCCATTACCGTACTTTGAAGAAGAGACGTTCTCAGCCTAGCAAGAACGGTGACTGCTGCTTAAGGGAGGAAATCATCCAGTGCAGTCGGAGATCCTGATGCTTCCAAGTCCCATGATGTCTCTAGGGTTTCATCTACATTGTGAAATTAGTTCGAACTAGGTGCAAAACTTGTGCCCATCGCATACACATGTGGTGTATGTTGATGTAAACATACCATACGGAAAGGCTATTCCAACTAAGCGCAAAACATGCAGGCATTGCCTATGTGGTATATGCTAGTATGAAGGAACCAACCAACAGCTAAGTTTTATGCCTTGCTCGAGCTCATGTGGGCACTGGATGGCTTTGTTGTGAGTTATGATCATATTCCATCTATCTTCTCATGCTTAAATAGGAACGCTATGACACACATTGTCGTGCTATTTGATACCATATGATGCACCAACCATGAGATGAATGCTTTCACATATGCATTTCAATACTGCCATAAAAGTAGCAAATATGCAATTCGTAACTAGTACGAATATCACCTCCTCAAAACTTTATAGGGTGAGCGGAATCCAGAAAAAGCCATCTTGCCTGCATCGCTCCCCCGAGCGGGAGGGCAGGCCCTAGCGCCGCCGGCAGCTTACCATCTCCTCCTCCTTCCCCTTGCCTTCGTCGTCTCATGCCGCCAGGCAAAACCCGGTCGGCGTGACGTCTTTCGGCGTCGTCATCCTCCTTGGAGGCGAAGCTGAGGCCTCTCTTATCCACCCCGACACCCTCCTGGACGAAAGCTCAAAATCCGCCTTGGATTGTGTAGCGACGGCACCACGCGCATCGTCCCTTCATGGAGGCGTCGTCTTGGGAGGATTGGGTTTTCCGGAGAGGCTAGTTGTGGGAGGCGAGTTCCGGGTTGCAAGGGCCCAAGAGGCGGCGGTGGTCTGGATGTTGGTAGGTGGAGTGGTGTGGCATCTACCGCGTCAATGACAACGGGTCTTGGCGGAATTGTGCGGGTAAGTCTTGGCGATAGATGCATCTTAATGGACGAGCGCAGGGCGGTAGCACTGTTTGGCGTCGCGGCACCGTTAACGGCTGGCTGGCCTAGTAAGGATGATGTGGATCTCTTTTCTGAAGATGGGTCAGCGGTTCAAATGGTGATGGCAGCTTTGGAAGCATGTGCATGTGGTGTATGCTTTGAGTTTGCTACACCATGTGTATGCTTCTTGTACATCGTGCAGGCAGATCGGAGGTGATCCCAGCTCTAGATGGTGGAAATGATGGCATTCCCCATTATCGAGTTTGTAGGTTGAATAATTAATAAAGAGGATGGTGTGCACCACTCGACGCAAAGGCTGGGGTTGTCCTCCTTTTTTAAAAAGTAAAAAAACATGAATATCCCCTCCCTCAATACATTAGCTCGTTTATACATGTTCACGTCATATGAGTTCAAGCTCATAGTGTCGTAGATGACCATTGTTTGAAAATGCCTTTGTATCTTAGTCTCATGATAATAAGGTTTCACTATAAGAGTGATACGTCTCAAAACGATCTATATTTTTTTTATTGTTTAATGATTGTCTTTGACTTTTAGCTTGTGGTCGAAAATCATCTTGTCCTTGTGTCCCCTTCAAGGAAGTAGGATTATACTTATTTTGTTGAGGAACAAACTTTGTCTTGGGTATTGATCTTCTTCCCACTCAATTCACGCATTGAACTTGCGTTCAAAACCAACACCTTAGTTTTTCTCGTGCCTTTCTTGCTTGCGTACAATTTTCTCAAATTGCTTACGCCTTGTAGACATCCTTTTCTACAATTCCTTTCAATAAATTGTTTTCTTGCTCAACTGTAACTTGTCTAAAGAGTCATCAGTGGAATGAATAGAATTACTAGAAGCAACAATATTGGATTTAGCATTGTTATTGTTACTACTAGAGTTAGAACCTTTCTTAATCTTGTTATTAGTTTTCTTAGATTTAACTTCTGGTCTAAAGATAGACAAGACAAGACGTTTGGTAGTGTAAGAAGAACTGTTCTTTTGAATATCATCATTGATTGCTTTTAGAAACTCATGCTCTTGCACTAAATTTAGTTTCTCGAAGCATAGCTTCTTATGAGTCCTTAGGAGCTCGTTTTCATTTTTGGTTTGTGCCTCTCCCCTGCTCTCCTCCCTGCTCCTCACCCCCTGACCAGTCAGCTCCCCGCCGTCGCCCCCTACCCCCGCGGGCTCCCTCACCACCGACTAGTGTCGTACTACCCACCGGCCGATGGGATGGATTAATAGATGCATAGTTTGATGGATGCTATGGGTGGATGTATGTATGGACCAATAGATGCATAGATGGATGGATGAATAGATTAGATAAATTTTGATGATATTCTATGAATGGATGCTATGGGTGGATGTATGTATGGATTTATGTAGTAGTGTTTATCTAGTATTTTTTTGTAGTAGTTTTCTTCTATTAGTCGACCATATTTGACAGATGAAAGATGTTTTCAGAGGAATGGTACGGATTGTTGTCATCGGACAGTCGATAAGAGTTGTTCTTGGAGGAAAATAAATAGACTTTTCATGATGGCGGTCAATCTGGGCGAGTTTGCCTGTGATATACATTTTTCATGCACGATGGACTCGCCCAGCTTGACCATCATGGTAAGTCGAAATACCCGTGAGAGACTGTCCACCATATATACCAGCACCACGTAGAGTGTCGGCCATATTTTAAAGATGAGAGGTGTTACCGATTGTTGCCGTAGGGTATCGCTCTTCCTTTGCTCCTCCCTTGAGACCGTGGTAAAGCAGGAGGAGCAAAAAAAGAGCGACCATCACCGACATTTGTTGAGAGTTGTTCTTGGAGAAAGAAAATTGACTCTTGACGACGACAACCGATTTGGGCAAGCTCATCGTGTGATATACCTTGATAACACATGATGGGCTCGCCCACCTCGACCATCACCTAATGTTGAAATACCCGTGAGAAAGTATCCACCATATATACGACCACTAGAGAGAGTGTCCGCCATATTTGACATGTGAGAGATGTTACCGACTGTTGTCGTACGTGGTCGCTCTTTCTCTGTTCTTCCTCTGAGATCTTGTTTAGTAAGTAGGCACTTGTGCTAAAGAACTACTTTGTGACTTCAAATGAAGCTTGTGTGAAACATTTACACAATGCCGATGTGAGTTTGTTGTTAAGCTTGGGTTGACCATATATAAGCCCTTTCTGAGTTTGTTGTTAAGATTGGGCGTATCATATGAAGTTTGTGTATTTTTATATCTGTTTTTGCTGCATCGATCCATGGAAAAGCGGAAGAAACAATACTGGCAATAAATCTTTATCGAGAGCTGCACTCGGAAGACATACCTTTATTGACAGCAATGCTCGTAAAGTGGCAAATGCTGAGAATTGTTGGAACTGCAGCTATGCCGAGTGGGACACTCGGAAAGGACCTGAAGAAACCAGCGGCCGTGAAATCACTTTATTTTGTTGAGACGCACTATTTCGCTCTCGGCAAACTCTTTCTCGAGTGTCCGACGGTTGGCTATCGGCAAATTTCTGTTTTCCTGAGAGGTGTATGCCCGGTTGCCTTTGCCGAGAACAATTCTCGGCAAAGGCTTTGCCAAGTGTTTTGGTCCATTTGTCGAGTGAGTCTGGCATTCGACATAGGTACGATTCCAGTAGTACTCGGCGTGTGTGACAGGCTGGAATACTTACCACTATAGTACAATGACTTTTTTCAATCCATTTAGCTATAAAATTGTTATTACCAAGCTATCATTTTTGCCAATAATTGCATCTAATTAATCTCTAAGTGAATAGGTGGACTCCTTGTTTTGGGCCCAGAAAATTGTGCGAGACGTATTAGATAGGAATGTAGCCAATAAATATTTTTTCACTAGATTCCCTGAAGCAAATTCTTGATTTACTTCACTTTAAGTAATGATTTAGCCTCCAAAGATATTGGCCTTTTCTTCTCCCTAGCTTTTCATATTACCAACAAGCTCATTTATCATTGAGTACATGTCGTGGGGGTCTTTTGAACTTCACACTTGGGATCAGGACTATCAGATGGTCAAGTCGACGAGTACAATTTGGCTCACTTTCCTCCAAATCTAGTATATACATAAATATCAGACACTGGAGCATGGTATGCTGATCAGGACTGAGCGCATGCGCACAAAACATTGTATAGCATGGTATGGTGATGTCTTGTACCAGCCGGACTGAGTGTACTGGTTCCACAACGATACCATGAGGAGTCATCCTCAAGTTAACTGATTTCATGAATGTTAGTTCGTGGAGGAGTCAACATTGTGTAGCTAGAGATCCCGATGCTTCCAATTCCTAGGACATATCTAGTTTTCGACTACATTGCAAAAGAGGTCTCAACAACTAAGTTCAAACTTGTACCATCGCATATACATGTGGTGTATGTTGATATATAATGATAGCATATAAAAAGCTATTCCAAAAAGTGCAAAACATGTGTGCATTGCGTATGTGGTATATATGCTAGTATGAACCTACAAACGACTAAGCTTTACGCCTTGTTCGGCATCAGGTGTGCAAGATGGCTTTAGTGTGAGTTATGATTGCATTCCATCTCTCTTCTGATGCTTAAATAGGAACACTGTTACGTACAATGTCATACTGCTTTCTACCATGTGGTACAACAACTATGGGATGAATACTCTCGTGCAATAATGCAATTAAAGGAACATATGGCAGTTTGAACTACTCAAAACATTAGGTCGCTGATAGATGTTCTGGTCATATCAATTCATGCTCAAGGTGTTGTAGATGACCACAACTTGACAATGCCTTTGTATTTGTCGTCTCAAGTCACATGCATCATCGTTGTTTGAACGTGGTAAAGATAACAAATCATCACCAAGCGATCATAATATCTGCAATACAAAACCACATATAAAAAACCCATGAAATCATCATTTGGTAGTATATGCATGGAAAGTGGCAATTGAAGAGTGGGGTAGGGCGGGGGTGGGGGGAGGGGATTTTACATGGACCCAGGAGTGACAATTTGCTCCTCTAGTCTTGCGGCTACCACAATTAACTTTGTGATCGTTGTTGAACAATAGCCACTCATTAACATGTTCTTTGTTCAAGAATCTTTAAAACGCCCATGCAAAAATTGGGAGAGGAAATGGAAAGGGGACATTGCTTGGGATGAAAAGTTTATGCTAAAATGGCAATAAATTTCTAAATGAATATAGTTTCCTGTTTGTATGGAAGCGCATCGGAATCGAATCCGGTTCAATAGTTAATATACAATTTTGTACTATGTCCAAGAATCCACAGGAAAAACTAGGGGAAAAGATTGTACTATGGAGAAATTGCTGGGATGGAGAGCATATAATATATATGTTCTGAAATGTCAATAATTATTTGCAGGGGATGTCAAACACTATTTTTAAGGGGAAAAGGTAGTTTTGCTAATGATATGGATCGACCACATGGCGAAACACAGACAAAAGAGAGGGAGCGCATCTTGACACACCATGTCTTTCTATAACCTCCTTTCTGTCCTTTGACATTGTCGACGGATTTGTGAGGCAGGAAACGGCCATCACGGGCAAGCGTTCCACTAGAGCACTGTAAGGCCTTTTTTGGTAAAGGGAGCTTTCAAGTGAATTCCCCAATTCCCTTTCGTACCAATCCCCCACAATACCGTGCACAGAAAATTGATGGTTGGCAGGTTTGGGCTGCCTTTTTACCATTAGATAACAAGAATAAAAATGTGCATTTTTACATAATATACAGTTTAGAATAGTTCATCAGCAACAACACCACCATTTTGCACAAGTGAGCATGTTTTTTTAGAACGTGTTGTAGTCAATCACTCCTCTGCTTTTGTACTATTGTTAGTACTGCTCATGACGCCCAGACTGCTCGCTCTCCAACTGTTTGCCATCATTGTCGGAAGCTGCGACTGGAGATGATCTCCCTATAGACCATCGCCGCCATAGATCCATGTTTATATGCTATGCATGTACTAGCAGCTAGTTACATTAGACTGTAACCAGTTTGTTCATTTAATCAAGCCAGGACACCTGCTTGCTCTGTTGGTACCTTAGCATCCATTTCTGTAGTATGTTTAAGTAGCAACGTTTGTGAAGGAAATGTAGTTACAAGCATGTGGACATTGTTTATCTAACTAGCATTATAGGCTTTCAGGTTTCACCCTGGTGATCCGTTCATAGGTACACAATAGTTAGCTAGTTGATTGCTAATCTGTTCATCAAGCATGGCTTTTATCTCTTTTTCATGTGCAGCCTATGTTAATGTAGCTTGTCATTTTGTATTATTATGGTAGTTTTCTATGCTCGAGTTGCCTTTTTGTGCAAAAGATTTTAGTTTATGACTTATATGATAAGTTATGGAAAAATTCCGTTGTTAACTCTGTAGAATTGTAAGTTAATCATAAATTGACTGATTGGAAACAATGCCACCATCAATGTTCTCATAGATGTTGATACCATGCTTGCCAAGATACAACAATGAAGTCACCCTTGCTTAATGTTCAATGTGTCTTAATGGAATAAAATAGTGGAGAACATCGAATTTGTTCCAGTGACAGAAACATCAGTACCATTTGAATCAGATATGCTAGATGCATAATAGGGCACAAAAGAATAGTCCTTCCCAAGCTAACCACCACCACCGTGAATTTTACATCTCGTGGAAAGCAAGACCGTGCAGTCAAGAACCTTGATGCTTCCAAGTCCTAGGATGTTTATTGGTTTCGACAACTTTCAAAAAGCAACTTCAACTAAGTGCTAAGCCCATGTCCATTGCCTATGCATGTTGTGTATATGTTCTTATGTAGCATATCAAAGAATGTTCCAACTAAGTGCAAAAACATTGCTTATGTGGTGTATGCTAGTATGAACCTATCAGCGACTAAGCTTACGCCTTTCACGCCCTCGCATACACAAAATGGCTATGTTATCATCCAGTTCCATCTCTTCTACCATGTTTAAATTGGAGAACTATTACATTACCATTTGCTAGATGCAACAACCATGCGATGGAAGCTTTCATGCAAGCAATTCAATACTGTCATATGGAACACATGGGCATTTCTGTACTGCTGTGATCAACACAATGCTAGCAATATTATCACAGCACCCTTCCACAACTTATGTAAAGGTTCATTCCAACTCTGCCTTGAACCATTTTGTAACATGTAAATCCCAAAACTAAGTTTCATGCTCTTCTAAAAAGAAAGGAAAAAAAATCTTGTTGCAATACAATTCACATATGGAAGGGATGGTCTCACTAGTGTTCTCTCTCTCTCTCTCTCTCTCTCTCTCTCTCTATATATATATATATATATATATATATATATATATATATATATATATATATATATATTACGAGGCACATAGAGGAATGGCGATGATTCCCTGTATGGAACTTTGTAGTGCTCGTGTCGCCTCCGTTGAGCGACGCCAGGGGCACCAACCCTAAGCGCCGCCCATCTCTAGATTTGTCCTCCACTGCGGCCGCTGCAGCCGGCTAGGTCCACGGTGGCGGCGGGCCCGACACCAAAGGTGCCTCGGCAGGCGGATAGCAGCGGGACTCCCGGAAGGCGGCAGGGGCGTCTCTTGCGGAGGCTACGCAGGCAGCAGTTTGAGCGGACCTCTTATTGAGCGGCGGTGGTTGGTGATTCTTGGCTTGCGGGCGTGGCTGCTTCCTCTTCCTACAGTCGGGATCCGCTGGTGGCAGCGGATCTGGCGTCCCGGCCAGATCCGTCTCGGCGTGGCTTTAGCCGGCCGATGAGGCGTGGAGGCACCGGTGAGGGGAGGTTGGATGCTCCCTGCCGGCATTCCAGTTGCAGTGTTCGTCTTCAAGGCGAGGTTCTACTCGGATCCGGTTGGCTGTGAGATCAAGGTGATGCGACATCCGATGAAAATCGCATCGACTACGGTAATGGCGGACGTTGGCGGCGTTTGTGACGTCGTTCCCTTCTCGAGGCATCGTTGTGCAAGGTCGTGGCACCATGCTCGGGATGCTTCGGGGAAACCCTAGATCTGGATCTTACCGAATTAGACGATGGCAACATTTTCGATGTAGTACACCCTTCTCGGGGCATCGTTTTGGAGCAGGTGATGACTGGAAGGGCACAAAGGCGGAACGTGGTTTCATCCTCCGCATCGAGGTCGGCGGATCTCGGTAGCGTGGCGCAGTCGAGTCTCGGCGTC
>NC_057803.1:731568768-731569459 GCF_018294505.1 Triticum aestivum | reverse complement strand
AGAGTGGGCCAGCGCTAACTGTCTTTTTGACAAAGCTCAAGTGTTTGCCAAGGCCTATCATACTCTTAACATTATAAATGTATTGTTTGACGCAGAAGGTACAATACTAGGTGTACTGAAGTGAACTGGATCTCAGCTCTAAACTGAATAAGCAATGTAAAATAATACACAATTGAAAGCAAAGAGTCCTTGCCGATCAACAGCAAGTGGAGGGTCGTCTTCGTGCGGTGGTGACTCCATGAGGCCACCATTGCAAGCCCAGGTTTGGCCCTCAGCTTCTATCACCCAACGCTGAAACTTAGGAGAGGTGAATGGTGCCTGAGTTGATAAATTTTCGGTGGAATCGCATGCAGGTTCGACATGTCGACGTTCGACGGTGTATCCGTCCTCGATGGCAACAAGCGGTTCTCTTTCACAACCACGGGCATCGGTGCCAGCGCACAGCGTCTACCACCTGTTAGAATTACAATTGTATCTTATGCATTCTGTCCTGACGACTCGTCTTCGGCTCAAGGCCCCAAAGGGAGAGTATCATTATTGAGTTGACTAACTCCAACCTCGGTATAAAATTCTTTATCAGCGGGTTCACTTTTCTAGAATCGAAATTTGTCATCATCCAAACTAAGCTTCCTCAGATCCTAACCCATTGGTCATTATCGAGCCTCGTGACTCCGGCTGTGTTACAATGACT
>NC_057803.1:731567374-731568680 GCF_018294505.1 Triticum aestivum | reverse complement strand
GGTCATGCCAGGTCAGCTAGAGGGAACAATTATATTTTTGTTAGATCATGTAAACACGCGGGCGCGTGCGGAGAGATTACGTGCACGTAATAAGAAAAAAAACTAGTGCGCGTTTGTTTGAACCGATGAGTTTTGGCTAGCCCAACGTATCACGTGCAAACTCCGATGGAGTAATTGGATCATCATCCGCGCGTCAAAGCAGTCACACAGCAACTTGTATCAGCTACGCAAGCAATATTACAAGTTCCCAATGTCTCATTTACATTTTGTCATTCAACCCAAACTAAATGCATTGCACTAACTGCTAACACAATAATATTTATTGCAGTACTGTCTTTAAACAATGTTTCCTAAGTCATTCCTATAAGCATGGCCAAAGGTCATCTTTAGAACTAATGGAAAATGATATTTTGAATATACATCGCTTCCATACAAAACCAGACCAATTTTAAAATCAGAAGTCATAGGAGATGTTGTGGTATTGTCAACCGTTCAACATGTATGGAGGAAACATGCATGTGCATGAGGCTCCAGTACGGCAAGGTTTGGATGGATAAAACAAGCGGCAGTCCACGACATAAGATGCTTGTACCATACTATGATGACTAAGAGAACAGGAGGCCTGAGAAAATCAGCTGCGTCCGATAGCAGAGGCACGCCAAAAAGGACCGTTGTAGCTGAAATCAACAACTAAAACAAAACAGAGGCAATGATTCCATACTTTCAAGATCCTGGATTAAAATCTTGAGGTGCACGCGCTCCTCATCTTGGCGTATCTTCCTCTCTGTTGCATGAACAAAAAAGGTTTAATATTATGAAAATATTTGGAGCATTTGAACTGAACCTTGATGGAGGGCAGCATTAGAACATAAGTGTGGCAGGGATTGAAAGGCTAAGGTTTAAAAGTAATAACAGCGGAAGCAACTGGCACTTGTACCTTCAAGTGCATCAATCTTCTCCTGCTGCACGCTTACCTGGTCGATCATGGCGTGCAGCTGGCTGTCGCATTTCTCCTGCGCGTGTTTTGTTAACAGCTTGGATTACGCCGTGGAGCGAAGGAGCCTGATATGATACTAGGTCCGCACCTCAAGAGAAGAGAAGATGCAAACACAAGGGGAAATCACAACCAAGGAAGTAGAGATCTGAATCCCACCATCGCCTACTCGACCAATAAGCTGATTTGCATGTAGGTGGAGATGAGAGGAAGAAGTGGCGGTCAAATCCGGACCGGAAAGGCAGGGTGATTGATGATCCATAGTAGGTGAGACTTGAGAAGATCAAGGAAGAGGGTGCGAGTTAGAGAAGA
>NC_057803.1:731558058-731567364 GCF_018294505.1 Triticum aestivum | reverse complement strand
GCTGGGTGAGATTGCAGAGGAAAGATTAGAGTACCGTAAGGCTGGCTCTTTTATCGCACTTACACACACATATATACACAACTGCTAGGTGGGCCCCGTTCGAAGACGTGCCAAGTCACACTAGCCAAGGGTTGAGTAGGAGAGAGTATCAGGTGATACAGGGACTTTGCTGGTCCCGTGATACGAGCTCCCGCGAGTCGTTGGATCTGAGATCCAAAGGTCACGTGTAGATCTCCTGCAACTTTTCAAGAAGTCCTCCACAAATCTCAAATTTACGAGCAAGTTCAGAAGCTAATTTGTGACCCTTACATCTCAGATCCAATGGCTCGCGAAAGCTCGTATCACAGAGCACCTAAGCTCCCGTATCATCTGATATTTTCCTGGATGATTAGGTGTGACATTCCCTTCTCCTTAACTAGTGTCTTCTTCCTCCCAGATTTGTGCCACGGGATAGCGCCGACGCAGCACCTTGTAGTCCTTCCAGGCCGTGGTCTCCAGCGAGCTGGTACCCCATTGGACATTGAGTTACACCACTGGCTCGTCATCGTGCTTCATCACGCGCCCGTCGAGGATGCACGAGGGCTCGGCTATTGTGGCGGAGAGGTCTTGCACACGTGGCAGCTCCGCGAACACGGGCGTGTAGTCTGGTGGACACGACTCGCCGGCGGTAGATCAGGCTTGTAGGCCAGCGGCTAGACAAGGAAAAAAATATACCCTGTCCCGTTGATCCAGAAAGCATATTGTATACTCTATTACAATATCTATCTATATTTATATACCTACTAATAAAAGAAATAGGTATTCTCACTAATAGAAAACAACCATTTAATCCCGGATCCAGAGGAACCGGGACTAAAGGGTCGGGACTAAAGCCCAAAACCTTTAGTCCCGGTTCGCTTACGAACTGGGACAGAAGGGGCTCCACGTGGCCGTAGAGGGGCGCCCTGGCAGGAGGACTTTTAGTCTCGGTTGGTAACACCAACCGGGACTAAAAGGCTGCCACGCGTCAGCAGCTCGCATGCGCTGGGATTTTTGTTAGGGGGAGGGGGAGGGGTTTTGGAGGGTTAATTTAGGGGTTTCATTCGTGCTTGGTCGACGCTAGCTACTATACATATAGACAGAACTCGACACGCTAGCTAGTAAGCAAATGAAGGACCATTAATTACACAAGATCGTCATGAACATATACAGAGAGAAAGTGACCTCTCTTTCTCCGAAAGATTGGTCGAACAACAAGTTTTCGTATATCGATCGGATGCTACTACATATATACAATATAACATCTCTTACAATCCCTAACATCTATAATCAATTTCCACATGGTATTCTCCCTTCTCATGTATGACGTGGTCAAGAAAGAATCCCGCCAATTCCTTTTGAATTGCTCGAATGCGATCATGTGATAGGAGTTCATCCCGCATCTGCCACATCTAATTTAAAGAAGGGGGTCAATACATATATATGAATGAAACTCAACACAAGTGCTGGTAATAAAATAAAATTGTGAATATTATTGTTTACGTACTTCATATTATTTTGCAGAGTAGCCCCACTGAGAGGTCGCGTTGTAGATGAACTTGCAAACGTAGTATCCACATAAATTATTCCCGCCTTCCTGCCACAAGACCTTTACGAGGAATAGAGTTCAATCAAACTGATAATCAAGCATGATAAATGGTATTGATGAACTTAGAATAAATGGGAGATGCACGGAAATAGCTAGTACTACTTACTTTTGGGTGTGTAAATCGCAGCTCCCTCGGCAGTCCCGGAACTATTTTGGTGAACTCTTTCCAAACCCTGTCAGACAAAGAAAACAATTACTTGATATGAGAAAATGAACAAAGTTGTTGATTTGGTGCGATAACGATCGATTGAACTTACTTCTGGTGCATTGCAGTCATGTCCGCGTAGTCCCTGGGATCTTTTCGTCTCGAGTCTAAGACTGTTACTACTCCCCGGTCAAGTTTAATCTCTAGCAGAATAAAGTGGAAGTTACGCACACATGCATAATTCATCAATTACATCTATCTATCTATCTATCTATCTATCTATACCTATACTAATTAGGCACTTCTGAAATTCCCATGTTAATTAGATTTTATGAGCCTTTAATCTGGTGGGACCAAATTATTACGGTGTAGATCGATTCATAGAACAAAAAAAACCATGTATCTTCTCCGCCGTTAAACTGGTGGGACCGAATTATTACTGTGTAGATTGATTCATAGAACCAAAAAAACAAGTGTATCTCTCTCCCATCTCTCACGATCACTACAAAACTCTCTCACGTACAAAAACTCTCACGCATCTCTCCCATGTTCCAAGTCTCTTAATGTCTCACCATGCCAAAAAAAAAATAGTCTGCCAGAACCCCAACTCTATCAATCCCACACGTCTCACGTATCTCTCCAATGAGAACAAAAAACACTTATCCTCTCTCCCATGACCCAACTCCCTCAATCTCTTTCTCAAGAAAAAAACTCTTACAATCTCTCATACAATCTGTCATTGTATCTCTAAAAAACTCTCACGTACAAAAGAAAAATATATTATATACCTCTCTCAAGCTCTCACGTCTAACTGAAATTCTCACATATATGAGCCTCCCCGTTAATCAGAAATAAAATAAAATAAAGAATCCTGAACGATTCAACAAACTCCTAATGCAACTTCATCTCCACATGTTCCCTTCGTCAAGCCCTTCTCAACTTTATTCGCTCCATGAAAGCCTGTCTAGCCGCGGCCATTCAGCCATCTGCAACCGCCCGATGAAGTAACCAAAAGGAAATTCGGTCGGCCCCCAAATGCGGTTTTCATGGCCATACTGCAACGCATCCGCCACCGGCCTGTTACCGCAGCAGCTGTTGCCGACGTACTCCAGTTGTGACGTGTCCACCCATGTGCCCTTGATGTGTTGTCAGAAGTACATCCGAAGCAGCTCGCCGGAGAAGTTGGTCACCCAATGCGTCGGGTTCTCTTAGTTGTCAACATATTTGAACGGGTAGAAGAATGACACGGCAAGGTTAGTTGCTTTCCCTCCAAGTTGGTATTGACAAATTTGACAAGGTCGTGATGCTATCCAATCCAATCTGTTCCTCCATTCCTTCTCTTCAACCTTGAAATCTTCAAAGCCTCTGTGGTCCAATCTGACTTCCAGTTTTTCTTCTTCAATTTGTCTGAACTTTTTGAGCCATAAGAGCCGATGGATTGAACGTTTTAGCTGTATCTCTATATCTATATTGGGTCTTCAGTTTCCTTGATTTTGGAGTACATGTGCTTGCTTGACTAAGTGTCCCAATGGTATATCTCAAACATCCAGGTACGGTATTTCTAATTCGAAGTATATATGAATATAAAGCAATAGTTCAGTTTCAATGTTATTCATGCATTTTTTTCATCTAAATCGGGATAATTTGATTAATAGAGCACATACGGAAGATTTATAAGATAGGCAAGCCGTGTGCATCCACACCTCTCTTCCCTACTTCCCAGCTAGGTAATGTTCAGTTCTCCTACGTCATACTTTTTTTCCAATATAGAGTTTAAGTTGATATCCTGTGAAACCATAAAAAATTCATAGACGAAACAAAAACAACAACTAAATTTGTCCGAGAAATTATCTACTTGGTTGTGGCACGACGCATGAGGCTTAGCATCAAAATATGCATGTACTGACTTAGTTATTCCCTATATGTAATGCATTTAGTATTTTCTGTTAGAGATTATTCATCAAGACAATCATTTGGTCTATTTTTTTTTCATATCAGGATTGTCATCTCTACTTGAGAAGAAATTGGTTCAGGAAATAAAGGCCAGTGCCCTTCGTTCCAATGTTAATTGCATACATTGAGAAACAGATGGACTCTTCGACTTCGTTAGCTAAATGTTTGGTCCTTTATATCTCCCATGTAACATGGATAGGTATCAAACAATTATGATTGACAAGTTGCACCACAACCAAATTTTATCATGACATTTTCATTAAGCATCCGAGAGTTTTTGTGTCCATGTTTCGCTGGTATAACTTACAGCTTGGGACTTTAGATACAAATTTCTTTCAATTGGAAACTTGAGACAGAATATTATTACAAGTTGCGATTAGGTTTGGTTAGTATTTAGTTCTCAAGAGAAGTATTTGATCCATTACTGGATACATAATGAAAGGGAGGACAAAATAATTAGTCTTGAAGTATTTTTGTCGACCTTCTCATTATTGTTCTAGTAAATTGTCTCACTGAAAGTGCAACGACCTTAATGGCATGGACACTATTTTTACTGGTGTTCTTTGCAGAATGAGCTTTTTTGCATGTTTGTTTTCTAAGTTCCTAATTTATTGTCATCCAGGTAGCTGCTTTCGGATAGGGGCTATCATCGATGTATGCATGTTTCTGTTTGTCAGGTCCGATGTAATATATAAATTCCTCACAAGCGAAAGTGGTGATAACGTAAAAGTGGGGTGGGAACAGTACTCTGAAAGCACGGCTCTCATGTCCATTACTTGGGGCAAATTTTAGCATAGTCCCTCTTACCTCCCCTTTTCACATGAGAGGTAAGAGTACATAATAGATATGAGCCATTGATTAGACTAAATAGTGGACTGATTTACTCTTACCTTCTTACCTCCCATGTGAAAAAGAGGGGGTAAGAGAGAGCATGTTAATTCAAGACAACATAAGAACGCTATGTATGAATTAAATACAATTACTCTCATTCACTTTAAATAAAATATGAGAATGTAATTTCTACGGCGGAAAGGGAAACATTAAATACCATTTTCTATGTTTGCACTTAAGAGGGCAAAAGTTTAAACTAATTTGACCTCTGAATGCATGATAAATTCCATGGAATTTAAATACAAAGATTATGTGGCGCAGATCTTGAACTTACAGGAAAACTGAGTTATAGAAAAAAAATGTTGTCTCATTTGTTGTCAGAGTAAGATATTTATGCTCCTGCAGGTCTCACTCGACTTCCATTTGGTATGTAAAAATCAATTTTCTCAAGTTCTTAATAGTTTCTTTGAATTTCACTTTCTATTGCCAAAAACCAACTAAATGAATGACTTAACACGAATATAGCTTCAAATCCATTGTTCTTTAGATTATAAGAAAATTATGTATGGTAATAAAAAATTCTTTAACCACAGCGGATATCATTAAAATATTTTAATTAATCTAACAATCAATAATAGGAGTACTCTCAGGTTACCCAGTATTAGCAGAGGAGGGCTTCGTGGTTTGCGAGTTGCTTATGTTATTCCAGTATATATTTAACTCAAGGTAAAACAACGTAGGTTTCTTGATGAAAATAATCACGCTCAAACTATATTTGGTTCATTTCTAACAATACAATGCAAAAAAACAATATGTAGCTGATTTAAAATTGATTCTTCTCATCTGTGTTGCCCATAATATCTTCTGAGTTGTTTGCACTATATTTTGCTAAAGATTGCATCTTTTCTATACTGAATTTATAAATGAGGAAATTAGTAAACTGATGTTGTTTATTTCCCCTATACATCACCAAGGACTACTTTCATTCTAATATGCATGCATTTCAAGTTCTTTTACTTATGCTAGCCCGTGCAGTTGCACGGGTTGACGACTAGTTACTATAATTAACCTCGAGTAAGCGAAACCGAATATCCACAAGACAGTAACACTCACTTGAAGTTGTAAGGAAAGAGTATTTTCCCTTTGTTTTGATTCCGCAGCAACGATTGTAGCAAGTTGTCCTTGGTATCTGTGTTCTGTTTTTAACTGACCATTCATTTATGATATTTGGGTTAATGAACCCAATGTCATCGGTTTTTATTTTATTTTTTGCATTCAACGATCTTCAATCTGCATAATATAGTGAGGATAAATATATATACATGCAATGAAAGAGCTGAGCTATAGAGACTTAATTACATAAGTAATACTTACAAATAGTAGCAAGTCATGAGTTGTTTGTCGAGGGCGTCTTGATTGTATAACTGGAAGATATAATCTAGGAACGGAGGGAGTACAGTGTTGTACCATTTGATACCACATGGTGCAATAACCATGCGTTGAATGCTTTCATGTATCATTATAAAGTTAGTATAAAATTGAGTCATCTATTTTGGAAGGGACAAAGTAGAAAGCAGGTATAGGACTTCATGCTAGGTTTCAGTAGCCTACCACAGCCGCTGGTCGTTCTGTCGTCTCACATGCAGCTGCCCATAACGAGTCCTGTTTGATAGGGATTAAAGAGAGCTCATGAACCGTGCATCCTTCTGGAGCTGACGCCCAGGATCCACCGTCTCTAGGTATGGGTTGTTGCGCTCGAGCCAACAGTAGTAGATGCGCCTCTTTCAGATCCGCCCTGCCGCGCTCGATCCACTCATGCAGCTGCCCAACCCCGATCCAAGATTCACCTCCTCTAGGTCCCTCCCCACGCCACCTCATCTCCGCCTTGCGTCCGCTACATCTCCAGTGGTGTGGTCGCTGAGGCTCCACTGAGCTCTGGTACCCGTGGGATCCATGTCGGCGACGCCAAGGTCGACCCCGACAGCATCTCCGACAAGAGGAAAACAATTCCAACAATGCCTCTCACAGACCAGGGTGTCCAAGCTAGCAACATCGGTGTCTTGTGCAGAAAAAGGCAGGGCGAGCTACCATCTCGCAATATTCAAGAGACACTCGCTAATTGTCACCAAAATAGAAGCTACTGTATTTGGTACTAGATCATCGATGGCGTGTGTTGCTGCACCCATCTATTTGTAATATTTAATGCTAGGGCTTGATGCAAATATGTGGAGACATTTTACTTACAGGTAAAATAGTGCTAGTATTATAGAATTTTGATTTCATTTTCAGTGCAGCATGTGAATTATAATTGACCTGTGCTTATTTGCTTTTTATTCGACTGGTTGTGGCCCTCTTTTCGTGCTAGACTATTTTTATAGTATATAATTGATAAGCAATTTACACATATATGGATACACGAAACATAGAAGTTAAATTTGCATGGTTTGTACAAATTTTTGAGAAAATATACACAGTTCAAATTGTACCACAATATAGATAACTTTTATAGTTAAAATCAGATAATTTGAAATGAAGGACAAATCATGTAATAAAGTACATGAAAACATGGATAATTTGTTTGCTAATAAAGAATCAGTGCTTTCACCTTCAAAACAGTGATCAGAATGCAAGATAGAATATTACGTTTATACTCACACATGCAATGAAACAAATTGTCCTGCATGATAGAATATATACCTATAAGAAAATAGGAAGGGTGTAATCACAGTGCCAAGACAAATATCTCTACAATTATCCAAGAGGTGACAAATTAATATGAGATGATTCCAAACAACATCAGTAAACACATAATCTCAGCAGAACCAAGATTGAAAAAAACAACAAATTCTATATATGGCCTATCAGAAGCTTATGTTTTAACTTTTGTTCTCTTCTCACCATTGTAAAACGCTGAAAACAGATTGACATGGAATTCAAGGGCTAAAAACAAAATACATATTGTTCGGGCATAAATGTTTCTTTCCCTAGCTATGACAATGATATAATTTGTCACCTTAAAAACAGTGATCAGAATGCAAGATAGAATATTACATTTATACTCACACATGCAACGAAACAAATTGTCATGCATGATAGAATATACCTATAAGAAAATAGGAAGGGTGTAATCCCAGTGCCAAGACAAATATCTCTACAATTATCCGAGAGGTGAAAAAGTAATATGAGAGGATTCCAAACAACATCAGTAAACACATAAGCTCAGTAGAACCAAGATTAAAAAAACAAATTCTATATATAGCCTGTCAGAAGCTTATGTTTTAACTTTTGTTCTCTTCTCACCATTATAAAACACTAAAAACAGATTGACATGGAATTCAAGGGCTAAAAACAAAATACATATCGTTCGGGCATAAATGTTTCTTTCCCTAGCTATGACAATGATATAATTGAAAAAAAATGGGTTGACCTAATGCTCCAAGCATACGTATCTGTTTCAATGTGTGGACCTGCCAAAAAGATGATTGATCCAGAGAATGCTGAAATGTGAGAGTCAACCAGCTAATAAAAGTATGTCATAGCACTGAACCAAAAACTCATCTCGATAAATGAGGTTAACATGGCAATTCATTTCATGAAATAGTCTATCGATACAAAATTTCAAAGATTGTACTGCTATATAGAAAACTTCCCCTTTAATTGAAGACAGAATAGACCATAAATCCTGGAAAGTCACTTATCAATATGATTATTTACTCTGCTAACAAATGTTGACTGCACTACTTGTGACATAGTAGGAAATGCGTAAGAAATCAAAGCTTACCTCATATTGTAATTTCTCATGCCCTACATCATACTTTGACAACATTCTCTCACAAATGAGCTTCTTTCGCACCACTATATCATATAAAGGGAAGCATGTTTGTTCAATAAATTTGTTGCAGTGAAAATAGTAACACATGATCAGTCAGGTAACAATCAATAATGTTCAACATAACGATGAGTAGATGTCAATTTTAATTGAGGTCAATACTACCAGGCAGCGAGCAATAGCAAGAACATATTTTCGTGCCATGGACATAGTACAAACTTTCTCTGCATTGGAATCTACTACTTATCATCCATCATGAAGGGTAGCAGATCTATGCAGCTGCAACATGGTCTATTCCAGGAAACCACATAGCATCATAGGCCACCATCTGAATCATAGCTCCCTGAATTCCTGTTCAATCCAAAGAGACAAACGAGCATCAACACCAATATTGAATTACTTGACAACAAACAAAAGAGCATCAACATAAATAATCACTCCCACAATTGGCACTGTAATTCCATGGTCAATGTGAAGGTTCCGGTCACATTTGGTGCGCTTTGCTAAGAAATTTGGTAGCATACACTTCGCTTGCAAAAAGAGAACGGAACCATTTGAAATAATTCACCAAAGGACCCAAGTTTCATTTAGAGCAAACGTTTCCATACTTTGGTAAATAACTCATCTCATTGCATATTCTAACCATGCACGATCCATGTTGCGGTTTGCAAGTAAAAAATGACTGATGTTCCATGAAAGTGCCCTTGAACTCTAATAGCATAAATGCAGAATTTCTCCTGAAGCACACATATATGGAATAGTATAAATATTCAGTAATTGAGTATGGTTATAAAACGGCCCCCATGGCATCTTCAAAGCTGGGAAAATGAAATCTAATCCACTCAAGAAATTCCCTGTGTTGAATCTTCGTGCATGTGTATGTGCCTGTACTGTCAAGAAATACACCCTTGGGAACTGTAG
>NC_057803.1:731557235-731557731 GCF_018294505.1 Triticum aestivum | reverse complement strand
GGCGAACTATTGCATCTACTCAAGTAGCCACACAAAAATAATGCTGAACGAATATGCGCACAAACTTATGGTTAGAAGAGTTAGGACATGGGCTCAGAAATCTTCATATGAGGAATGGAGGACAAAATCCTCAACAACTCATCAAGTCATCAACGGAGTTTGAATTTGATTACAACGGTGCCATACCTCGACGGGAGTAATGGAAAAAGGGCGCCCACAGAGTATCTTCCTTCTGCAGCTACCTCCATGCATGGTGCTCCTTCTCGTCGTCCTCGCCGCCGTCGTCGGCTAAAGCAGAGTTCCGGCCGGCCCAAGTGGCGAAGCAATATCCCCTATTCCCAGCATGCAATCATGGGAGATCTCTCTCGCGCGGCGATGAGGGCAGGAGCGGCGGCGCATCTAGGCTTCGCTCTAGGCTGAGGTCGGAAGGGTGCGGGGAGGGCGGAGGGCATTGCAGGAGACGGACGAACATGAGCGTCGCGAGGACCGTGATGGG
>NC_057803.1:731551891-731556977 GCF_018294505.1 Triticum aestivum | reverse complement strand
TGTATGTGCTTGGTCAGGTAAATGGGCTGTCTGGCCCAGTTTATGAGAGGTCTTGGTTTTTTCTTCCGGAGCAGCAGCCCCTTAGGACAGCAAATCCGACGGCCAAAAACATCCAAATCATTGAAACGGACGGCCAGAAACTCAAAACGCTGAGACGGCTCGCTTTAGGTGCGGTTATACTGTCCTTAATGGGGTGTCACCCCTCTCATTGGCTAGATCCAAGTTGGTTCTCATCCCATTATCTCTTCCCACCTGTTTTTTGGTCTGGTTTTCAACTTTCTTTTTTCTTTTGTTAGTTTTCTTTTCTGATTTTCCTTTTCCAATTTTTATGTTTTTTATTTCAAACTTCAAGATTTTTTTTCAAATTTGTGAACATCTTTTAAATATTGAAGTTTTCTCAAATTTGTGTGAAAACCACAAACTTTCCTCCAATCCATAAACATTATACATATTCATAAAAAATATAAACATTTTACAAACTTGTGAACTTTTTTATCCATGAACCTTTTTAAAATTCATGAGATTTTTTAAAAATCATGGACATTTTCCAAATGCACGAACTTTTTCCAAGTCCATGAACAAATTTCCAAAATTCGTGGACATTTCTCAAATTCATGAACTTTTTTTCAAATCTATGAACTTTTTCCAAATCCATGAACATTTTCAGGAAAGTCAATGGTCCCTTGGTCAATGTTTTTTTAACTAGAATAGGTTAATAGGTCGGCTGAAGGGGACGACCAGAAGGATTTTTCTTGAACTGGTGGGCTAGCCCATGCGAGCGCTAGTTGAGCTAGCCAACACAGTAGGTGCACAATAGTCACTACCAACAACTAATGTATCCACTGTCAGTATTTGCGGTTTGTGCAGATGTGATGACCCATGGCGGCAATCTTTGCTTGAGTGCAGCATAGCGAGATCCGTTTGGGGGATCGAAGATAAGGATTTGTATGAAGTTTTGTTGAACACTCATGAGCCGGATGGTAGAAGGTGGGTATTTAGCCTCATCGAGACGCTACCGCTTGCATCTTCGTCAAAGTTCTGGTCACTCCATGGGAAATATGGCATTCGAGGAGGAAGGCACTACATGAGCAAATTTTCTAGAGCCCTTTGTCTACACATCTTTTCATCCTAGGATATATTGCCGAGATTGTTGTTTGCAAGCCAAAACCTGGAAAGAGGAGGAATGTTCAGCAGGCGCAGGTACCTACAAGGCAGCTCCCACAACCACCGGGAATTGCTAAAATATGAGTAGATGGTGCAGTATTGAGGACATCCCCTGGCGGCTCATCATCTGCTATATGTAGAGACTCAACTAGGAAGTACATGGGATCATGAGCACTCTTACGAACAGGTGTGAAGGACCCAACGGTTCTTGAAGCAATTGCATGCCAAGAAGAATTATCTCTTGCTCTAGATCTCAACATCTCCAAAATTGTGGTCACTTTAGATTGCAAAGGAGTGGTGGAGGATATTAATAATAAAACAGGAGGAATGCACGGAATCATTGTAAAAGACGTTAAGTCCATCGTGGTTGAAACCTGTTGTTTCATCTTCGAAGATAGAGGTACAAATTTTGAGGCACATAGTCTCATGAAATTCACTCTAGGCTTGCAGAGGGGCGCCATGTACGGCTTCTCCAACCCCTAGATGTAAATTGTGCATGTATGAACGTTAATCAATAAACTAAAGCGGGTTTTGCCTCAAACAGAAAGGTAATGTCTAGGAGCTCTCCTAATCGTCCTGGTCTAGCTGGGTTAAACGCAGAATCATGTATGCCGCTTATTGTGGAAAAGTGTCATGCATTCGCACAGGAAACCGAGCTGTGACCAATAATGGGTCGGGCCATTTTAGCTGTTACGTGCTCCCGGTTTTAGGAATCCGCTAGAAAAATTCATGTCTGATTTTTCTGGTTTTAAGAACCTACTGAACAGGTTTTTTAGGTCTCCTCTGATTCAAAGGAATTTTATAGGATTTCAGGAGGACTGAAATCCTTAGGATTTTTTCCTATATTAGTCCTTTGCTTCATTGGATTGGATCTCATAGGCATTTTTCCTATGGAATTTTCCGTACTACATTTCATAGGAAACCTAACATCAACTCTATAGAATTTTCATACTACATTTCATAG
Source organism: Triticum aestivum (assembly GCF_018294505.1). NCBI lineage: Eukaryota > Viridiplantae > Streptophyta > Magnoliopsida > Poales > Poaceae > Triticum > Triticum aestivum. Next base: position 731,554,849 of record NC_057803.1, on the reverse strand, counting down.
GAAATCTAACATCAACTCCAAGCTCTTTTCAAAATTCCTTTTTTTTCTGTGACATCAAACCCGCATTGCTAATCCTATATCATTCAAGTGGGCATGACACTCCAACCATATACTTTTCCTATTTCTACGTTTTCAAAATCCAAAGAATCATAGAGGCCCTTAATATTTTTGGTAGATTTATTTATTCCTTTTATTAGTTTTTTCCTCTTCCTTTTACTATTTTTCAATTTTTTTTGCCTTTTTGCTTTTTGCTTTTTCAAGTTCAAATTCCTTCTAAAAATACAAAAAATGTCCTCATTTAAAAAATAACAATTCAAAAGAATACACTATTTCATATAAATCATAAATTTCAATAACAATTCTTGCTTTTCAAAAACAAATCTCATTTTTAAAATTTATTCACAAATTTTAAAAATGTTTATTGTTTACAAAAAAATATTCACAAATTCCAAAAAATGTTCAAGCTATTCAAAAATATATCGATTATCAAGAAAAATCCCATTGTACAAAATTTTCTGATAAATTCAAAGTTTTCATGTTTTAAAAAGTTAAAGAAAAATTAAGAATGCTTCCAGCATCAAAATTATTTCCCGCCTTTCCAAAAATGTTTGCATTTTTGAAATATGTTTAGAAATATAAAAAATTCTGCCCCATTGTCTTTAAAACTGTTAGTGTGGAGCTATAGTGACCCCGTGCTATAGTTTTATTGTTTTCCAGATGCTTAAATGTAGCTACGCTATTCCACGGATGCGGGCGCACACTCTTGTCCATGTCTTTCCCTCCCTCAAATGCACAATGAGATTCTTTTTCGTGAGAGTGTCAACTTGTGGAAACATGTGGGGACTTCATGTGTTGGAAAAATATAAATCTGCCTTCTTTTAATTTATATTTTTTTAATTTCAAAAGGCTATAACTTTTGATCCAAGGACCAAAATTAAGATATGTTTTCACTGCTAGGTTCCCGCAACAAGCTCTTCAAAACTACATCCCATATGAGTATGTTTCAACTAAATTTTTTAATGAGCAATTTTCGGTAATATGGAAACAACTTTACTGCTATAGGAAAGCAACTTCTTGTTAGTGTATGTAGTATGGCTGCCTATAAATCGGAAGTCCCTTTGAAGTTGGCCACAATGACTACAATTTGACTGACTTCACCTCTAAATTTCCTCAAATAACTAGCAAGTGTTCTACATAACGATCTTCGTCGTCCAAGTTGATAGTATTGTAGACAACTTAGTTTTCGAGGTAGACTAACATTATCCTAAATTGGCTGCCATGATTATGAGTAGCATAACATCATCCTTAGTCACATCCAATGACGTTTACTATGGTAAGAAACTTAGTTTCATAGGTAGGCAACTTGATAACACTAATGGGCATCTTTCTAGTGTATTGTAGGCAACTGAAATAGTAATGCCTGGCAACTAAGCATCACCAGTAGAAAACTTTATAGTGTTTGTAGGCAACTGTGAAAAACAATGATAAGGAACTTTATAATAATGTAAGGAACTAATTTGCAAAGTTAGGCAACTGAGCAATAATAGTAGGCAACTAACTACCAATAGTGGGCAACCGGGAATTAATGGTAGGAAATTTCATAGTATTTGTAGGCACTTGAGCATCAACCGTAGGCAACTAATGATCAACGATAGATAACTGAGCAGACATGATAGGCAAGTTGGGATAATGTTATCAAAATTCATAGGTACACATAGTGCAGTGAAGTTGCTTCCTAGTAGCATAAAGACGCTTCATGTTTTGTGTAATTTTCACGTTTTTACACAAACCAACCAAATAAGCAGCCCTACTAGGCCAAAAACAAGGGGTTGCTTCCCTATAGCACTAAAGTTGTCTCCATTGCACCCAAAGTTGCCCACGAAAAAAAGTTCATCAAAACTTACCCATATGTGATCTAGTTTGAAAGAATTCGTTGCGAGAAACCCAATTGCGAAAACGGTTCTGAATTCTGCCGCTCGAATCAAAAGTTATAGCTTTTAAAAATGTTGAAACCCCAAATAAATGCATGTGAGTGGGATCTTGCTCGAGAATCATGAGACGGGAGGGTCCAAATAGATATTGGGCCATGTTCTTTTTCTCTTTTAGCATGTGAAACATGTTATTAAGTTGTATTAGCCTTTTATGGAAGGTGCGAACAGTTATACAATACTTTTAATGAGCCAATAGCCCAACCGAGCAACCACTGTGTACTACAGTCCACCGGCATGTAATGAACAGTTCTACAATACCCTTAATGGACCAATAGCCCATCCATACTCTGACTAGATGAAGCGCGCGAGCATATGGGGCAGCCAGATCGTCGTAGTACACTGCCTCGTTTATTTTCTCCCATTCTTCACGATTTTTTTCTTTTTTGATTCTTTTTTTTACTTTCATTTACACTTCCAAATATTCTAAACATACAAAATATAAAAATATAATGTATATAATGTTTTAAAAATTATTAATAATGCATTTCGAGAATGTTGAATGTATAGAAAATATGATGAAATCTATTGATCATCCATGTAAAATACTAATCGAGAATTTAAAAAGATATTTACCTAGTACTTCAAAAAGTATGGACAAGCACTTGGGAAATGTTAAATGTGTATAGAAAAGATGTTTACATGCATTAATAAATATAAGAATTTTCCTTATCATTTTATTTATAAATATTAGTCAACCATTTGAAAAAATGTCTATAGAAAAAATGTTGAACATCCATTCAAAAATAAATCTTGCATTCAGTTTTATTTCATAAAGCATTTGAAAAAATGTTAAATGTGCAAAGACAAAATGTTGACCATATATTTTAAAAATGGTAATCTTGTATGTTCAAAACGTTAATCAAGCATTTGAAAAAAAAGTGTGTATAAGAAAAATGTAGAATATGCATTCCTAAAATGTTAACTTTGTATTGAAAAAAAGTTAAAGAAGTGATTTTGACATATACAA
>NC_057803.1:731538531-731551541 GCF_018294505.1 Triticum aestivum | reverse complement strand
AGAACAACATAAAAATGGGGAAGAAAACGAAAAGTAAAACAAAATAAAATAAAGGAAAACTAAGATAAAAAAGAAAAGAAAAATTTGTAAAACGGAGAAAGAAAGGAAGAAAAACCGGTGTAAAACAAGAAAAAGCTAAAAGAAAAAAAACCTGAAAAGGCTAGTGAAAATCCATTTTTTTTACTTCAAGTAGTTCGCACCCTTCACATCAAACAAGAAATAAGCGATGGGTTATTGGGTAGGAGCTCAACGAAGTAACAAGGAGGTCGAGGGATTGAATCCCACACCCTCCCCCTTTTTTCTATGACTTATTTATTTTAAGAGGGATAACGGACCGGCCTACGCTTTTTTCCTGTGACTTTTTTCTTAATTTTAAGAGCGATAACGGGCCTGCCTATTACTGTAGAATTCGACGGCGGTGAAGGTGCCATCGCGCTCAATGAGAGATAGCTCGTGCAGTGTGCGACCCGATGCTACGAAATAGGACGCCCCTATGTCTTGCTTGCCCCAAGACATAGGGCCGAGCCAGTTGCGTAGAAGGCCATAGCCTCGTCTTATTACTTTTTTGGGGTTTGCTGATTGGATTTTCTTGCTTTATTTTCTGTTTATACTTACAAATATTCTAGGCAAATATATTACATAAACTATTTACATAAAAAATTGATCAAAATATGAAACAAGCGTTTGAAAATTGTTAAATGTGCATAGAGAAAATGTTTCTCATGTATACAAAAAAAATACACAGTGTGTGCGAAAAAATTAATAATGTATTTGAACAAAAATCTTAATAACTAATTTTCAATATGTTTATCAAGTGTTTAAAAATACCAAACAATTATTTGCAAAGTTTAATCAAGCATTAAAACTGGTAAATGAGTATACAATATGGATTAAAAGAATGTTGATCATGTTTTTAATAAGTGTTCAATGTGTCATAAACATGTTGATCATGTATTTTAAAGATGTTTATCTTGTATAAAAACATGTTGGTCATGTGTTCAGCACTTATATCATGGGAATAAATGTTTTTCACACAAAATAATCAACATGGTTTCCATATGAATAAAAAGAAAGACAAAGAAACCAAAGAAAACAAAAAAAGAAACAAAGGAAATCAAAAGCAAATAGAAAAAAAGAGAAAACCACCGCGAAAAGAATGGAAAACATTGGAAACCAAGAAAGAAAATGGAGAAAACCGATGAAAAACAAGAAAGGTAGAAAACCAAAAAAGAAAGAAAAACCCATTAAAACGTAGAAAAGAAAGACAAATAATACAATAAAAATAAAGGAAAGAAAATAAACAATGAAAAAAGGGTGAAGAAATGAAGAAAACCAGTGAAAAACAGAGACAACAGAAACCTGGTGAAGAAACAAACAAAAAGAAAAGTGAACTAAAAAAACCAGAAAAATAATCGCAAGCAATAAAATAGAGAAGCGATCGCGCGTTGCAAGCAAACGAGTGAAAAAAACAGATTAACGGATGGCCCATTTGCTACGTGAGAGAGCCATTCCTTCAAGTGAGACTAGGTTCCATCTCGCATGAAGTTTGTTAGCCTCGAGATACTGGCCCTACCCCGACTGAGGGAAACTCGGGCTGGAATGGGGGAAACTCGATCTCGCTCCTTATAATTTTCTGAAGCGCAGCCTGATCAGTATGGTAAGAGCTCCCCTGGGGGACTAAGCGATAACAAACAGGTCGCCCTTGAGCTTTTTTTTTCTGGAAACTCAGGTCGCCCTTGAGCTTACTAGAGGGGCTGAGCGATGACAGACATGTCACACGTGATAGTAGTAGTGCTGTGAAACATAGCATGGACTTTGAACTTGGCACTTGAGCTTATTTTAGTCCATAGACTTGTATGGTAAAGTAGAAGTCTTCAGTGTGGCTCACTTTCCTCCAAGTCTAATACATCGACCAAACTAGCTACCATGGGCAGTGGTGTGTTGACCAGGACCGAGTGTATGGACACAACACACATGTTATGTTGTGTACTACCACAATCAAGTGTCCCGGTTCTTTGACCGTACTTTGAAGAAGAGTCCTTCTCAAGATAACAAGGAGGATGAATGCCGCTTCACGGATGACCTAATCTGGTGCAGTTGGAGATCCTGATGCCTCCAAGTCCCAAGATGTCTCTGGGCTCCAGCTACATTGCAAAAGCAGTTCGAACTAGGTGCAAAACTTGTGACCATCGCATATGCATTGTGGTGTATGTTGATATAAATATAGCATATCAAAATCTATTACATCTAATTGAAAAATACGCATTGTGTGCGTGTGGTATATATATGAACCTACCAACAACTAAGTTTACGCCTGGCTCAGCCTCAGGTGTGCAGGATGGCTTTGTTCCGGGTTATGGCCATATCCCGTCCATATTCTTATGCTTAAATGGGAGGACTATCACATACATTTCCATACCATATGATGCAACAACCAGGATATCAGTGCTTTCATGCATGCATTTCAATACTACCATAAAATGGGTAGATGAGCAATTCTGAACTAGTATGATCATACCCTGCCTCAATACATTTAATTCACTAATACTTGTTCTAGTCATATCATTTTAAGCTCAGTGTGTAGTAGATGACCACAACAAGATAATGCCTTTGTATTTGAAATCTCAGGTTGCATGAACATGGCAATGACAATAAATCATCACTATGAGAGCAGAAATAGACCTAAGAAATCATAACATCCAAAATATACAATCAAAAAATTAATTAATCAGCACATATGTACTGCCCGCAACAAATAATTCTTGACTTTTCAGCACATACAATTAATGGGTTGACAAGATACAACAATTTATAAAGGTTACTTGGTAATCTTGTCAACCTAGGGTAAGTCATCGAGCACCGCACCCTGGCCCGAGACATCCGACCCGCGGCGCATCCATTCACACGATTAGACGAAGGAGCCCCGCCGCCACCCGTGATGACCGGGCTTCTCCCACTATCGCCCCCTGGTGGCAGCGAGTGAAGAAGTACTGGAAGAGCGGGGTTTGGTGGTGGCGCTAGGGTTGGCCTCCCAGATGATTGCGGGAGCGTCGCGGGAGGAGGCGGATTCTGTCCTTCCGATAGCTACCTTTCAGACAGAGAAGCTCATGGCAATGGTATACGACAAAGTTCTACTGAGGGCCGAGGATTAAAAAATGGTGAACAAATGGAGAGAGGATTGTAACAGCTAAACCAAATCCTACATAGGCCTTCAATTACCCACCGAAAGAAGTGCAGTCTCTACCCCTTGGGCATTTTTAAAAGTAACATATGCAAAAATAGTAGGAAAGAGCCACCTTTAATTAGCAGGAAGACAATAGGCATTGTAGCTAATTTAGCAAGCATGATTTTGTCACAATTGTTTTGGATTGGGGGTCAAAGGCATAGTTGAGAAGCATGCATGGGAAATCCAAACAACATTGTCATGATAGTGATTCATATCGCTGGCTGACTAGCAATAGTGTCTCTAGGTCCCTACCGGGCGCATACACATACACATCCACAAGGTTAAGTCTGAACCTTTGGAATAAAAAGGAAGTTTCTTGTGTGCAAGAAAAACCAGCCTTCCTCGGCTTGAGTTGTAAGCATGTTTTAAGAGCGAGATGGTGAGGCGCTATTGTTCATTTCCTTTCTATCAGTCTAATCCAACACACATGGATGATGGTGATTAGCTTATTTAAGGGCTAGCTAGGTAGGCACGGATGTTACTTGCAGGATGGTTAGGTTAGGTGGTGATGCCATTTGTGCAGGTTTGCACGGGAAGCCTAACTGTGGATTGTTGGCCAAAATGACTCATGGTAGTAGTATTGCTGCTGGGAAAGTGGCAATTGAAGGCAGGAGTACCAAGTTACTCCTCTTCTTGTGTGTCACTGACTAACACAGTGTGTGATAACTGTTTTTGAATAATAATTTCAATGATTGGTTTTCTCTTTCTCCTAGGATCTACAAACAACAATACAAAGTGGAAAGGGGGCGGACAACATATGTGAAAATGCACATTGTTTCGTAAAAAAGAGAAGAGTATATGATCCCTCGGGTCACCCGCGTGACAGGCGGGAATACTTAAAGATGGATTAAGCTACATTGCTTGTATTATCACAACATGATTATCATGTCCTTATAACATCGTTTTGGTACCGAGTGAAGATGTGAATTCTTAAGATATCACTTTATTTATTGCCATGATTGTAGCCTCCAAAAAATGCATTTTCTTTCTAGCCTTTTGTGCTACCAACAAGGTCATTTCACATTGAGTTAATTCATCGTGTGCCTTTATACTTGTACTTGAGCGCACTCGGTCCACAGACTCTCATATGGTTAAAGTTGATATGTTCAAATTGGCTCACATTAGTCCAAGTCTAATACATCCACCAGGTATGCAAACATGGAATGTGGTATGCTGATCTTGACTGAATGCATGCGCAGAACATAGATGGTTATGTTTTGTACTACCCCAATCAAGTGTCCTAGATCAATAATGCTCTGAAGAAGAGTGCTTCTCAAGCTAACGAGGTTGTTGATTACTACTTACTCGAGAAGAAAATCTAGTGCAGCCGTATATCCCGATGCTTTCCAGTCCTAGGATGTGTTTGGGTTTTATCAACACTGCAAAATTAGTTCCAACTAAGTGCAACACATGTATCCATCGCATATACATGTGTTGTATGTTGATATAAATCTAGCATGCATATCAAAAGATATCCCAACTAGGTGGAAAAATTGTGTGCATTGCGTATGTGGTATATGCTAGCATGAAGACCTAGCAATGACTAAGTCTTACGCCGTGCTCAGACTCAGGTGTGCAAGATGGTTTTGTGAGTTATATATAATCATATTCAATCTCTATTCTCATGCTTAAATATGAACACTAACACATACATTATTGTACCATTTGATACAATATGGCGCAACAACCATGGGCTTAATGCTTTCATGACTGCAATTCAATACTGCCGCAAAAGCAACATATGGATATTTACTACAGTTATCCCCTCAACACATTACCTCGTAGATAGATGGTGATCATACTAGCATTTCAAGCTCAAAGTTTAGTAGATGACCATAACTTGACAATGCCTTTGTATTCGCCATCTTCACAATGAATGTGGTAAAGATAACAAATCGTCACTATGAGACCGGAAACAGACCTAAGCAGTCATAATATCCACAATATAAGATCACATAGTAAAATAACCATCAAATTATTATGTTGTAGTATGTGCTGGGAAAGTGGCAAATGAAATGTGGGGTAGGGCTACGGGTCAGCCGGCCAGTGCCCAACAGTGATAGATTATCCCCTCTAGTCTTGTGGCCACCACAATTATGTGTCACATAGACATCTTTGTGATGATTGTTGAACAATAATGACAGTGATTAACTTTTTGTTTGTCAAAGAATATGCAAAAAGTGTCAGGACAAACCTGGGAGGAAATGGAAAGGGGGCTAGGGATGGAAAATTTATGTTAAAATGGCAATAAATTTCTTACCAAAAATAGTTTATGTTGTAAAATAAATTGCACCGGATCGAATGGGAATACACAACCTTATACCTTATTCAAGAATCCGCACAAAAAACGAGGGGGGAAGATTGTACTATGGATAAATAGCTGGGGATGGAGAGTACATATGTACTAAAATGTCAAAAAATATTTACTAAGGATGGAGAGTACATATATACTAAAAAGCCAAGAACTATTGTAAGCGAAAAAGTAGCTTTACTAATGAAACAAACACACCATTGAGTGGGATCAAACCCAAGCCACCCACGTGACAGGCATGAATACATACCACTATGCTATAACTACGGGGTTGACAATTTACATTACAAACTATTTATAAAGATGACTCAACAATCTTGTCAACCTATATAAACACGTTGTTCATTTTTAAGTGAGAGATGAATTGATTTTTTAGGCTCCACAAAATGCCGATATGGATTGAGTACATGCCAAAAGCATGGACAAGGGAGAGGTGGCACTTCTATATGTCTGACCCACCATATTTTTATTAAACCCCCTTCGTGTTTTTGGCAGCCGATGAAGTTTTGAGGCAGGGAATGGGCGTAAAGTGCAAGGGCACTATAGGATCACTGTAAGGCCTTGTTTGCCATTGGGGGGGGTGTCCAAGCCCCGGATTATGGATATTTGGTGAATCCCTTCTGTTCACCAATCCCTCATGTTCCCTTCCATCCAAATCCCCTGCATTTCCTTACATATAAATTTTTTGTTTGGTAAGTTAGGGGTTGCTTTTGTACCATTAGATAATAAGAATAAAAATGTAAAATTTTAATTCATAAACAAGTTATAACATTTTATCGTAGAAGAACGCCATGATTTCACACACAAATTTAGCCTGATTCTTTACAACCCTATAATCAGCCACTCCTCTGCTAGTAATGCTCTTGACCCCCACACTGCTTGTCTCGAGCTGTTCTCCATCATTGTCGGGAGCTGCCGTCGAAGATGACCTCTCAATAGCCGGTGACCATGGCCGGCCAAGAGCTTGTTTATCTACTATGCTTGTACAAGAAGCTAGTTACACTTTAACCTCGTGTTCAATTAAAAACCGGAAGCACCTGTTCTGTTGGTAGCTTAGCATTCACTTATGTAGTATGTGGATATTACTTAGCAAGCATGTTGATATTGTTTTGATAACCAGCATGATAGGTTCTACCCTGGTCATATGTTCTTGGTAGCTAGTAGCTAGCTAGTTGATTGGTAATATGATTGGTTCTTTAACTACTATCCCAAATGCTACTGTACCATCAAAATGCTCGGTAGTCGGTAGGAGTTCTTCAAGCATACGAAAATCCATGTCTGCACCGGAGCTCATCTTCACCCGCGCTGACGAAAAAAATCAAAACAAATACTAGAAATATTTTCAAATTTTCAAAAAAAAATCCGCGGTAGAAAAATTGATGCGTGAGGTACACTTTTCAAACCATTTCGACATCTAAGGATCTCTCAGCACAAAAGACAAATTAGGGATCTATAAAAATGTTTACTGTTTTGGCCTGATTTGTTTTTTTTGCTGAGAGCTGCTCAGATGTCCAAATGACTTGAAATTTGGAACGTGCCTCACGCATCAAATTTTCTACCCCACAAAAAATTGGAATTCTTTGATTTTGTTTTGAATTTTTTACGAATTTTTTCTAACTGGGTGCAGATGAGCCTGGGGACCGAAACGCCCTACTCGGGCTTTTTATCTCTCGCGCATGTGCATCCTTGTTTAATGTAGCTTGTCATTTTGTATTATTTTGATAGTCTCCTATGCTCGAGCTGACCTTTTTGTGCAAAATATTTTAGTATATGAGTTAGTATGATGGTTATAGCAAAAATTTAATTCTCTCAAATAATATTAAATATAAATTTCATTAATTTAAAAAAATGTTGCAGTTGATGTTCTTATAGATGTTAAAACCGTGCTAGCCAAGATAAAACATCGAAGACACCATTACTTAACATTCAATATGTATGGTGGGATAAAATAGAGTGGAGAGTTCCACTTACGAAAATACTCTGTGCCATTTGAATCAAGTGTGCTAGTTCCATAACGGTGTGTACAAGAAAGATCTCAAGCTAACCATCACGGCAAATCTGAATTCATGGAAATCAAGATCGTGCAGACGACGATCCCGATGCTTCCAAGTCCCAGGGTGTTTGTGTGTTTCAACAACATTACAAAATCAGTTCAAACTAAGTGCTAAACTTGTGTCCAATGCAAATGGATGTGGTGTATATGTTCATATAGCATATCAAAAGTTGTTCAAACTAAGTGCAAACCTTGTGGCTAGCATGAACCTGTAAACAACAAAACTTCACACCTTGCACAATGAAACTTTACGCCTTGCTTGCCCTAGGATACACGGAAGGACTTTGTTGCAAGCCATGATCAGGTTCCATCTCTCCTCTCATGCTTAAATAGAAGCACTATTACACCATCACTTGATAGATGCAACAACCATACGACAGAAGCTTTCGTGCGAGCAATTCAGTACATATGGAGAACATGGCATTTTTGTACTGCTATGATCAACACAACACTAGCAATATTATTACAGGACCCATCCAGAACTTAACAAACTAAATGGTTCGTTCCAATTCTACCATGAACAATTCTGTAACATGTAAAACGCCAAAGTAAATTCCCTGTTCTTCTACAAAGAGAGAAAAATCCTAGGTTGCAAAGTTTCACATATGGAAGGGGTGATCTGATGTGTTCTATATATCTAATGTTCTTTTCTGATCCATCAATAAATAATACAACATGGCTAAGGCTGAGGACTGGGGGATGATGATCAGCGGATGGATGTGTATGAGCTGCCCCCAGAGCCCTTCTGCTGGTCCTCGGCCGACATGTTCTCCTTCGTCATCGTGCCAACATCGGTGGAGGCCTTGGCGACCTTGCCAAACGCGCTGGTGACCCACGATGCGCTAGTGAAGACGTACCTATTCTTCATGATGGCAGACCCGGCATTGCCCATTGTCTGCTCGGCCGCAGCCAGCGTCGACTTGGTCTTGTCAGAGACCTGGAACTTCTGGTCCATCTCCTTGACCTTCTCGTTTACCACGGTAGTCCCCAAGGTGAACTTCTCACTAAGCCCGATCTTCTTGTCGATGGAGGCCACCTTGGCGGCGGTGGTGGATGTGCATCCATGCCTCTCATCGAAATATTTCGCTTTGCTAATGGCGTCTTTACCCATGGTGAAACCCCTCGCAAGCATAGTACTAGCAACATCTTCAGCCTTGTAGACCACATTGTCACCACCAACTGGTACCCTGGTTCCACTCATCTGAGTACAGAAGACACCATTCAAGGTTAAAACAACATACTGCAATTGTGTTGTCGATGCTACAGGTAAAATAAACCTAGATCTGGTGCATGAACACCAGCACTACTTCGCACTACACGACTTGAAAACTGGAGCATCTGAAAGTCAAAGAGATAAATACATACAGTTGCCACTAATATAAACCAAGGTCGAGTGCATGCACAATACTACTTCACACTACACGGCTCTAAGGGCCTGTTCTTTTATAGCTCAATTCAGCTTACTGCCAAAATAATCCAATAGTGCAAAACAACTCGTTTTCATGTGTTGGGCTTAACTTATTCTCAGGTGCACATCCTTCACAATGAAAATAAGCTAGGGTAGGGGTACTCCCCGTAGAATCCACTTAAAAACAAAGGGGTGTATCTATGTGCCAGCCTCCTCCTCGCAGCCGCCGCCCTCCCCCATCATTCCTCCGTCGTGAAGATTGACGGCGGGTAAATCCAGTCCCCGCTGATCCCCTTGGCCGCACCACGGCCCGAGCAGGAGCTCCACCCATTGCGTTCGCCGATCCCTTCCGCCCGGCCGTTCCCCTCGCCCCCACAATTCCAGGTCGTCCCCGCCGTGGATCGAGCAGGAGCGGGAGCTCCTCCCGCCATCGTCTTCGTTCCTCTAATGCCCTCGTCGTGCCCCTCCCCTTCCATCGTTCCCCTACGCCCTCACAGTTCTAGTTGCCGGTGGATCGAGCAGGAGCAAGTTGCAGGAGGGAGTACGGGAATATCAAACCTCTTATTTGCTGATGATAGTCTTTTGCTCTTCGGGCAACAGTGGATTAAGCAAAGAGGATAAATGAGATTTTAACCATATTCCAAAAATGCACACGACGGCTCTTAAGCCCGAGTAAATGCTCTTTGTTATTCAATGAAGCATGTCCTAGCGATGTTCGGAATGAGATATCTAGAGATCTTTGAGTGGAATCTCTGGTGTTTGAAAGTAAATACCTTGCATCTCCCAACACTAGAGGGTAAGATGAAAAATGAGAAATCCCATCCTGTTATCGATAGGTTTGTGAAGAGATGTTCTGACTGGGATGAGAGGTTCATGTCTCAAGTTACGAAAGAAGTGCACATTAAGTCAGAGATCCAAGCACTACCACCCCCATGTTATGGGTGTTTTTAAACTAAATGTGAGATTCTGTGAAAAATATAAGAGGATGATCAGAGACTTTGGGGAAACAAGGAGGGGCGCCGGAAAGTGCAGCGGATATCGTGGGAGAATTTGACCAAGGCCACGAGAAATGGAGGCATGGAGTGTTGGGATATGCACCTATTCAACCAATCCTTGTTAGCCAAGTAGGACTGGAGGCTAATTCAGAACCCGGAGAGCCTTTGTGCCAAAGTCCTAAAGTACTACCCGAAAATCTTCTGGTCACAGTCTTCTCTGGCGAGCATCATAAGGCCTTTTTTTGGCAAAGGGGGTTTCAAGCCAATCCCCCACATTCCCTTAGGTCCCAATCGCCCACAATCGCATGCACAGAAAATTGATGTTTGGCAGGTTGGGGCTGCCTTAAACCATTAGATAATAAGAATAAAAGTGTGTAATTTTTTCATAATATAGAGTTTACAACTGTTCATAGGCAACAACACCATATTTTTGTGCACAAAGTGAGCATGTTTCTTTAGAACCTCCTGTAGCCGGTCACTCCTCTACTTTTATACTATTGTTAGTACTGCTCTTGTCGCCCACACTTTTCACTCTCCAGCTGTTCGCCATCGATGTCCAAAGCTTCCACCAAAGACGATCTCTCTATAGCCGATTATTATGGTCTTCTTCTATCCTTGAGTTGCCTTTTTTGCCCAAAGGATTTTAGTTTATGACTTACTATGATAAGTTGTGTCAAAATCCCGTCGTAACTCTCTAGAATAGTAAGTTAATCATAAATTCAAAAATTGAAAAAAAAAACGACACCATCAATGTTCTCATAGATGTTGACACCATGCTTGCCAAGATAAAACAACGAAGTCACCATTAATTAGTGTTCAGTGTGTCTTAACAAAACAAAATGGATTGGAATACATTCAATTCTTTACCCCGACAGAAACACTTGGTACCTTTTGAATTAGATGTGCTAGTTCCATAATGGTGCACACAAGAAGAGTTCTTCTCAAGCTAACCACCAAGGTGATTTTGACTTCCGGTGTAAAGCAAGGTTGTGCAGTCGGAAGCCCCGATGCTTCCAAGTCCTAGGATGGTTATTGGTTTCGAGAACATTACAAAAGCAGCTTTGACTAAGTGTCAGGCCCATGTCCATTTGCGTATGCATGCGTTTTATATGCTGATATTTAGCATATCAAAAGATGTTCTCACTAAGTGCAAAAACTTGCTTGCATTGCTTAAGTGGTATATGCTAGTATGAACCTATCAACGACTAAGCTTTATGGCTTGCTCGCCCTCAGATGCACAAAATGGCTTTGTTACAACTTATGAGCTATGATCCAGTTGCATCTCCTCTCCCATGCTTAAATAGAAACATTACTACATTACCATTTGCTAGATGCAACAACCATACGATGGAAGCTTTCATGCAAGCAATTTAATAATGTCATATGGAGCACATGGGCATTCCTGTACTGCTATGATCAACACAACGCTAGAAATATTATTAGAGCACCCTTCCACAACTTAACACAGTAAAAGTTCATTCCAACTCTACCTTAAACCATTTTGTAACATGCAAAACCAAAATTAAATTTCATGTTCTTCTACAAAGAAAGGAAAAATGAATTCCTAGGTTGCAAACTTGCAATATCGCATATGGAAGGGAACGTCTCATTGATGTGTTCTATATATCATAAATATTGTTTTCCAATCCACCAATAAATAATACAACACTGTGAGGCACATAGAGGAATCATGAATGATGATTAGTGGAAGGGTAGATGGGTAATTCTGCGCCAACTTAAAAAAGTTTCGTCCTCCGCCACTGCTTTCAATCATGCATTTGAATACTGCCATAAAAAGGGTAGATGGGCAATTCCGAACTAGTATGATCATCCCCTACCTCAATATTGCTCGCTGACGCATGCTCTCATCATATCAGTTTAAGCTCAAGGTGCAGTTGATGACCACAACGTGACAATGCCTTTGTATTTGTCATCTCAAGTCGCTGCCATTGTCGCTATAATAAATCGTCACTATGAGAGCAGAAACAGACCTAAGCAATATACAATCACATATTTAAAAACTATTGAACCAGCATTTGGTACCATCTGTTGGGAATGAGGTAACTGAAGGCAGGGTGGGTGGGGGAAGTGATTGACAACTTACTCCACTAGTCTGTGACCACCACAATTATGTGTTACTTAGATATCCTAATCATGAGTGTCAGTTTGACAGGGTTTCAAACTTGCACACCAGCCTCATTAATAATTTCAGTAAGTTGAGAACTAGAAGCAACCTGCTTAAAAAATGAATTAATCTTAACAACGTTTGGTGCCAAATTTGTCTTCATAGTTGCTAAGTTGTAATATCACAATTAAGTAAGAATTGTAGCACCAACTAAGTGGTTATCTTTCTTTCGAAAGGAGGATGACCCCCAGCCTCAGCATTAGAGCTATGCATGCGGCCATTTTATTAATTATTCATCAAAACCTTACAAAGTAATGTATCAATAAGTCTGAAGGGGTTCAGATTGTCAGACACCAAAGTGTAGTAGATGACCGAAACTTCATAATGCATTTGCATTCGACGTCCTCAAGTCGCATGCATCTTCACTATGAATGTGGTAAGGATAATAAATCGTCACTATGAGAGCAGAACCATACCTAAGCAAACATAATATCCGCAATATAAGATCGCATATAAAGAAAACGTCAAATTGTCATTTTGTAGTATGTGTTGGGAAAGTGGCAAAGGAAAGGTGGGGTAGGGCTGCGGGGCAGGTGACCAAGGCCCAGAACTTTCTCCTCTAGTCTTATGGGCACCACAATTATGTGTCACTTAGACATCTTTTTGATGATTGTCGAAAAATAATGTCAATGATTAATTTGTTATCTATCCAAGAATCTACAAAAGTATCAGGCGAAAATTGGGAGGAAATGGGAAGGGGACATTGTTAGGGATGGAAAGTTTATACTAAAATGGAAATACATTTATTAACAAAAATAGTTTCATGTTGTAAAATAAAGTGCACTAGGATCGAATGTGGCTCAATAATTAATGTACAACCTTATACTTTTCC
>NC_057803.1:731528328-731538206 GCF_018294505.1 Triticum aestivum | reverse complement strand
ATTGTGAAGAAATTGCTCGGGATGGAGAGTCCATATGTACTAAAATGTCAAGAACTACTCTGTATTTACTAGTGATGGAGAGTACATATATACTAAAAAAGCAACTATTGTAAGCGGAAAAGTAGCTTTATACTATGAAAACAACACAAGCCACCCACGTAACAGGAAGCAATACATACCACTACGGTACAATGACTGGGTTGACAGTTTAAATTACAAACAATTTATAAACGTGACTCGACTTGTCCACCTATAAGCACGTTATTGGTCTCTAAGTGAAGAGATGAATTGATTTTTCAGGCTCCACAGTATACTGATCTCGATTGAGCACACGCCAAAGCACAAACAAGGGAGAGGGGGAGCTTCTACATGTCCGACCCACCATGTCTTTCTTAAATCCCCTTCGTGTTCTTTGGCACATCCAATGGAGTTGTGAGGAAGGAAATGGTACATCACGTGCAAGGGCACTACAGGCACACCGTAAGGCCTTGTTTGGCATGGGGTTTCCAAGCCCCAAAGGGGATGGGGATTATGGGGGATTTTGTGAATCCGTTCCCTTCACCAATCCCCCATGTTCCCTTCCATCAAAATCCCCCACATTTCCTTGCATCGAAAATTGTTTTTTGTACCATTAGATAATAAGAATAAAAATGTAACCTTTTACACCACAAACAGTTTATAACAGTTCATTGCAGCAAAACACCATGATTTTATACACAAAGTTTTCTCGACAAAGGGTGGATTTTATTAGCTCAAAATGGAGCATCAAGGGGATACAAACGCAATGAGCACATACAGCCGGTCTCTGCATAGCTAAGATGCACACGGCCACCACCAATGCACACACACAAAAGTCACACCGGCAACTAGCAAAGGCGCGAAGTCAAAACAAGGACTGAAGCAATGCCTTGGTGGATTAAAGGAAGAAAGAAAAACTCTGAATCGATCAATAAAATGATCAACCATCTACTATAGCACCCCTATCAGCACCAGTCATCTCTTCACATCAGTTGCGATGTGATCACCATTTTCCACGGTTTTCACAACTAAATACACAACACGGTCTTGACGTGAGATACCACGCAACTGAAGATCATGCTCGCACAAGCGGACAATCAAGCAGCAATAAGAGCCAGACGCCACCAATGACTCCAAACAAGGAAGGTCGTTGTCGCACTTTGCAACGGAGATCAAGGGACGAAAGTCACCGACAGTCAAATCCCAGTTTAGGACACTTCGACCGCCTCGCACCGTCCTCGTGCTTCGCCGCTCTCGTCTGTGGTGGTAGAATCATGCAGCAAAACAAACTTATCGTTGCGCCGATCTGAAGGTCTCCCAGCCTCGTCTCGAAAATCACCTAGTAGCGCAGGACCACGCCTTTGCCAACACGCCGAAGCGAAGAATCGCCTTACCAGGACACTGCCCGCTTACATTGCTGCCTACGACCTGCAGATAGAATCATGGCCATCGACGTCTCACTATCAGAGACTACCTACCCGGCCAGAAAACCGACCGCCGCCGCTGGACATCCATGCCCTCTGCCTCAAGCCACCTTTCATAAATCTCACTTCAGAGTGAAGCTGAACAAGTTAGCTGAGAGTTGTCGCCCACAGATCCAGGGATCCCGCCGAGAGCTGTAGACCACACGGGCTTCACACGGTGGCGTCTTCCGGCAGTGGCGCGGGGGAGGAGGACGAACGGAGGCGGTTCGCTAGGTTTTGCAGAGTCGTCCCCCGAGTAAGGATGATTCTTTGCAACCTCCTATATTCACCCACTTCTCTGCTTTTATACTATTCTTAGTACTTCTGTTGACCCCCACACTGCTCGTCCCGAGCTGTTTGCCATCGTCGTCGGAAGCTTGCTTATCTACTATGCTTGTACTAGCAGCTAGTTACCTTGTGTTCAATTAAGTAACCGGAAACGCCAGCATCCACTTATGTAGTCTGCGGATACTGTTTAGCAAGCATGTTGATATACGTAGTTTAGATAACTAGCGTGATAGGTTTGACCCTGGTGATACCTTCAACAATGGTCGGTAGGAGTTCTTCAAGCATGGGCTTTTTATCTCTCGCGCATGTGCATCCTTGTTTAATGTAGCTTTTTATTTTGTATTATTTTGATACTCTCCTATGCTCGAGCTGACCTTTTGTGTGCAAACATTTTAGTTTATGAGTTAGTATGATGGTTATGGCAAAATTGTAATTCTCTACAATAGTATGTTAATTTTAAATTTCACCAATTTTTTTTAAGAAAAAACGCTGCAGTCGATGTTCTTATAGATGTTGACACCATGCTAGCCAAGATAAAAAACATCAAAGTCACCATTACTTAACTAACGTTCTATGTGTCTGCCGGAATAAAATGGAGTGGAGAGTTCCACTTACAAAAAATACTCGGTACCATTTGAATCAAATGTGCTAGTTCCATAACGGTGTGCACAAGAAAAGTCATTCCCTGATCTCAAGCTAACCATCACGACGAATCTGAATTCATGGAAAGCAAGATCGTGCAGAGAAAGTTCAAGCTAACCATCACGACAAATCGGAATTCATGGAAAGAAAGATCATGCAGACTGCAATCCCGATGCTTCCAAGTCCCAGGATGTTTGTGGGTTTCGACAACATTACAAAGTCAGTTTCAACTAAGTGATAAACTTGTGTCCATTGCAAACCTTGCGTGCATCACTTGTGTGGTATGTGCTAGTATGAGCATATAAATGACGAAATCTTAGTTGTGAGCCATGATCCAGTTCCATCTCTCCTCATGCTTAAATAGAAGCACTATTACACCACCACTTGACAGATGCAACAATCATACCACAGAAGCTTTCGTGCGAGCAATTCAATAGTCATATGGAGCACATGGGCATTTCTGTACTGCTATGACCAACACAACACTAGCAATATTATTACAGCACCCTTCCACAACTTAACAAAGTAAAAGGTTCATTCCAATTCTACCTTGAACAGTTCTGTCACATGTAAAACCCAAGGTAAATTTCCTGTTCTTCTACAAAGAGAGAAAAAAATCCTGGGTTGCAAAGGTTCACATATGCAAAGGTTCACATATGGAAGGGGTGATCTGGTGTGTTCTATATATCTAATGTTGTCTTCTGATCCACCAATAAATAATACAACATGGCAAGAGGCACATAGAGGAGCGGGGGGTGAGGATCAGCGGATGGGCGTGTACGAGCTGCCCCCGGAGCCCTTTTGCTGGTCCTCGGCTGACATCTTCTCCTTCGTCATCGTGCTGACGTCGGTGGCGGCCTTGGCAACCTTGCCAAACGCGCTGGTGACCCACGACGCGCTCGTGAAGACGTACCTGTTCTTCATGATGGCGGACCCAGCGTTGCTCACCGTCTGCTCTGCCGCAGCCAGCGCCGACTTGGTCTTGTCGGAGACCTGGAACTTCTGGTCCATCTCCTTGACCTTCTCGTTTACCACTGTAGTGCCCATGGTAAACTTCTCGCTGAGCCCTATCTTCTTGTCGATGGAGGCCACCTTGGCGGTGGCGGTGGATGTGAAGCCATGCCTCTCATCAAAAGATTTCGCCTTTCCGACAGCGTCTTTGCCCAGGGTGAAACCCCTGGCAAGCATAGTGCTGACAACATCCTCAGCCTTGTGGACCACATTGTCACCACCCACTGGTACTCTGGTTCCATTCATCTGAAAACACAGGACAATATTCGATATTACAACAACATACTTAAATTGTAGTTTCCATGTTACTAATGAACTAAGGTTGCCAGTAACATAAATCTAGGTCTGGTGCATGAACACCAGCACTAGTTCACACTGCACAACTTGAAAATTTGGAACATCTGAAAGCCAAAGAGATAAATACATACAGTTGAGCATAATACCAGGCGTAAAAGATCTTAATCTTAAGTCTAATAAAAGCAGGACACCAGAGCTCCACGGGATTCTGGTTTAGCACTAATAGGATGCAAGACATTAAGGGGTACTGAGTATGCCTTCCAGATAAATAAATCAAGAAGAGGCCCGGCAGATGGAACCTTGTGAAATATATCACGAGTTTCTGATGGTCATTTGTTAACTACAACTAAGCATGAACTCTTCATTGCAACTTTGATCTCATTTATGGTAAAGAAAGAGGAATATGCATAAAGTGTATGATGTCCAACATAATCAGTACGGTTTCAGTGAATTTAAGAAAAACAGAACTGACCTACATACATACAGAATTATCATATGTGCCATGTTCAACTCAGGACATAACAGACAAAGAATTAAACAGGCCAACATGGTAAACTGAGGCATCACATACCAGTGGAGCAGAGGCAGTAGGGGGCGGTTGATACTCTGGAGCAGGTGCAATGATAACAGAAAGGTCAACTATTGTTGCACCCTGTTACAATGAGATAAAAATGTCTGCTCAGAGATATTTTTCATAAGAGAACAAGACGATATTTCCATAGATGTCGATCCTATGAAAATGAGAACTGTGCTTAAACTGCCACGATTGCTTTCTATTTCAGAAAAATCATTGAGTAAGAATTGCAAGGCGATTGACCATTAACTGGATTAAAGAACAATTGAAGAATTATATATTTGCAAGGTTTAGATACTACTTCTGTTGAGATGAAAAGCAAGTAAAAATAAGGTATGGAGTCTGAAACATCTGGCATAAACATTTCACATCTAGTGGCAATGAAATATGGCAGAGTTCTGTTGAGGGACAATAATTAAAGAAATAGTGAACAATTAGAGAGAAGATTGTAGCAGCTGAACAAAATCCTACAAAGGCCTTCAATTACCCACCGAAAGAAGAAGCGCAGTCTCTGCTCCTTGGGCATCTTTAAAAGTAACATATGCAATTTGAGACCACTCGTCACCACTGAGAAAAAAATAGAGCAATCAAAATCTGATAATGCGAGTAAAAATACTATTCAGAAAAGTAATAGAAGTATATGGTCCTGTTGTACAAATAATACAAACTTGCAAACCTTTTCATATCCACATGTTCAATGTCTCCTGAAAAAGAAAAGAACTCCTTAATGTCTTGCTCAGTTGCACTCAGGGAAACATTTGTGACCTTCACAGTCCTCACCTGTCATGACCAAACATTATCAGTTACAGAACAACTACAAAGGGAAACAAACAGGGAAGCAAAAATAAAGCCAAATAGCACACTGCATAAGGAAATCCCTAGTCAAGCAAAGGCTTTCAACAGTTGAGTAATCATGCAGGTGGGGCTTTAGTTGATGGACTGAATCAAACTACTTAAGCTCATGCTTCCTCATATAAACACAAATCAATCCATTTTTCTTAAGCACTCTTGCATACTTAAAAGGCACAGTGAGCCACCTCAAGCAGCTTGATCTTCCAAACCAAACTTGACAACAACCATCCGGCTGTTTTTCCCAACTCACATATGCTAGCTACACTAAGAACTTTACAAATGGTTATAACTTAACGCGTATATGCTTGCTACTTCACCCTAAATCACATATAAACATCAGCACTTGTTAATCGACTTGCCGGTCATCTCATATAACCCAAAGAACTAGCTTGTGAGATAAGCAAAAGGTGTTCTGAACTCCCAACACAAACAAAAATTTCACTCAAGTTGGAAATCACACGTAAGCAGCCTTGAATCACGCAAGCAAGGTTCTGCGTCACCGACGGACTGAACTTGATATCCCAGAGTTGGTTATTACAACAAACAATTCACAGATTAAAAACATCAGCTGGCACAAGTCACAGATAGTCAGCTAGCGCAAGCCACAGATAATCAGCTAACAGAAGCCACAGATAATCAGCTAGCACAAGCCACAGATAATCAGCTAGCACAAGTCACAGATAATCAGCCAGCACAAGCCAGAGATAATCAGCCAGTACAAGCCACAGGTAATCAGCTAGTACAGGCCCATAAGTTTCCCCATGTTTCGAGCAATCATGTTATCCATGTCCATGGAATCGGCGCATACTAACTTAACCAAGCGCCTGCAATCGATCCCGAGCTGCAACCCGAATCGATAGCCCAGAGTTTGTCATCACAACAAACAAATTCACAGATTAAAAGCATCAGCTAGCAGCACAAGCCCAGCTAATCAGCCAGCACTACAAATCACAGACATCAAACAGTATTCAAACGTTTGAAAAAAAAAATCCTCTTCGGCAGCCCAGCGGGACCCGCGAGCGCTAGCTCAATCCGCCGGCCACGAATCTCGAGCTCCGACCCGGACCAAGGCGGCGCGCGCCTACTTCCAGCTCCGACGACCGTACCAAGCACGGATTCGCCAAACCCTAACCCTAACCAGCGGAGCTCGCGGAAGGGGCACGGGCGCCGGCGAAATCACGGGGGTCGCACGCCCTGGCGCGGCCAGATCCAGCGCGAGAAACGACCCAGAAGAAGATTCTAGACAGCGAGAGGGGAAGCGGGGCAGAGGGCACTCACCGGCGCCGCCGCGGGCACCTCGACCGGAGCCGTCGCCGCCGCCATCGCGCGCGTAGTAGAGCAGGGGAGAGGGGGGTTAGGCCGGCGGCGGGGGTGATTAGGGGGTGGATGGATTGGATTAGCGTGGAGGGGAGGGAGGAAGACGACGACTACTAGTAGTAGTGGGAGAGGACTCTTGGAGGGGTGGGGTGGGCGACTTGGGAGTTAAGGAAAGCAATTGCAAGAAGCAAAAAACCACCTCCAAAAACCAAAAGGAAAACATATTGGGCTCCCAAACACATTTCTTTTTTCATTTTTTCTCTTGCGCATAAATTAGGTTTTTTCTTTATGAGAAGCATGTAGAGAAAACACATTCCAAAGAAAAAAAAGGAAGACATGAAGAGAATATGTGACCGCGGACAATGCATGTGTGTCCAGAAGTCATGGGGCTCGACACGATGCCTTCACTTCATGCTAAGCAGGGACTCCGAGTCGTACTGAGCCTTTTCTTCCCGACGTCACCTATTCTCAAGATGAAGCGATGAGCTCTCTTTCTTTTTCTTTTGTATTGCATAGTTTTTTTCTTCATCTTTTGGTACCAGGTGGTTTCTGGGAGGTGTTGAAATTTCGGTGACTCCGAAGCATGCAGAGGACACGAATCGGCTCGTGGTGGCATATAAATTGGGCGTGCGGTGTATGGTTGTTGAGATCATTTATTACAAAGCAAAATATAGATTGTATGGAAGTCTCTAAGAACGTTTGTTTGATTGCGGGAGAAAAAAGAAGTGATTATTCAAACAGGTTTAAGTCAATGATTCTTTAGTTTCAGCCTTTCTACATAAATATGGTTCTTTTCCTTTAAGAATATAGAATAAAAAAACATGAACTGGAAATAATATTATATGGGATTTATTCCTACAACTTAAACGATCCAAGTAGAAAGAATTAATGCATTTCTGCTTTGGTACACCCTCTTAAACACATCGACGACTAAGATTACTCCTTACTTCTTCATAATAAAGGGTACGATAGTCTTTTTTAAAAGTACACCAAGGGACCTCGTATACGAATTCAGTAGGTGCAAGCGACTCGGGAGGCACATTAAGCCATGTCCATATACGAGAATTCAGTAGGTGCGAGCGACTGGACCGGCCCATTAAGCCATGTCCGTATACGAACTCCACAGGCGCGAGCGACTAGACCGGCCCATTAAGCCATGTCCGTATACGAATTCCACAGGCACGAGCGACTGGACTGGCCCATTAAGCCATGTCCATATACGAATTCCACAGGCACGAGCGACGGGACCGGCCCATTAAGCCATGTCCATATACGAAGTCCACATGCGCGAGCGATTGGGCCAGCCCATTAAGCCATGTCCCTCCTGGCACGTTAAATATAAGCGATGCAAATATATAAAGAAAAAGGAGAGCTCATTAGGACTTAAACTCAAGACCTCACCGTGTTGCTCGCCACTTCACCTCACCGCTATTTATGGCATTTCGTGGCGCAAAATCTATAAGAAAACACAACAGCATTCATATATATGAAATATTTTCTAAAATAAATCAAAAAATTATTGGAAAAATGTGAACAATTTTGACCTGCCGAATATTTTGATCAATTTTCAAACATCTATCAAAACATGAGCAAAATTTTAATCATTTCTTCAATGGATTTTTTTCAAATTCGTGAATGTTTTCTTATACGAACTTTGTTTTGAAATCCATAAACTTTTTTCCAAGTGAATGAATTCTTTACAACTTTTACAAACTTTCTCCAAAGCCCAAATTTTTTACAAATTCGTGAACATTTATTTTCAAAATTGATGAAATTTCTTAATATCCGTGAAAACTTAGGCCGGCCCAACAGGCAGCCGACGAGAGCAATGTCGTTGCCTAAATGGTTCAAGGCCTAAGCATATTTTTTTTTCTTTTCTATATTCTTGTTTTCTTTCTTTTTTATTTATTTCATTTTTTCCTTTTAGAACTTTATTATTATTTTAGAAACTTGTTTAAAGATTTGAAATATTTTTGGCATACCAAAAAATATTCTTGTTTTCAAATATTATTTACGATTTTAAAAAAATGCTCTAGAATTTTAGAAAATGCTCCCTTCTTTAATTTTTGTTCATAGTTAAAGAAATATTTGAGTTTCAAAAAAGTTGATATTTTTTAAAAGTGTATGGTTTGCATTTTATGTACAACATCAATTGTTGGGAATCTTTCTCTGGAAAAAGTGTTCAAGTTTATAAGCTTGTGTTCACAATTTGAAATTCCAATTTTTTGACAAACTTTATGAAATTGTTAGGATATAAGAAATTTTTCATGTTGATTAGTAATGATGGAAATTGCAAATAACAGAGGTATTCACATCAGAAAAAACTACATGGTCACAAATTCACTCGTCTAGCCTAGTCTAGCACACTCCTCTCAACTAGTGTTTTCTTTGGACTATGGATAAATGACCCCATCTTATTGCAAAAGCCTGACATGGACATATGAGGTATCCATGCCAGGTTTGAAGGACTTCTGGCACTGTTTTCACGTTGCAACACATCCGACCATTTATCAGCCATTTTCGCTGAGAAAAATCAAGAAAATGCAAAACTTGTCAAAAATTCACACAGTTTGGCATGATGCCTTTAATTCATCATAGATGTTGGTGAAAAAAATTGGGGTCATTTGATGGATGTCCAAAAACAACATGCTTTAAAACGGACTCTTCTGGCCTACCCGAACACTCTCCTTTGCAGATGGTCTATTTAAGGAAATCCTTCAAATGACCCCAACTTTGCAAGAAGGTAGGCATGCCCATGGTAGGCATTCATGCCCGGTTTGAACGATTTCTGATACTGTATGCAAGTTGCGACACGTCCCGCCATCTATCGTCCACGAGACCCCGACCAATTCAGGTGTGTCGAAAAGTCATGGGGCTCGACACTATGCCTTCGCTTCATGCTAAGCTGGGCTTCTGCGTCATCCTGAGCATTTTCTTCCCAACGTCTCCTATTCTAAAGATGAAGTGATGAACTCCCTTTCTTTTTATTTTGTCCTGCATGTTTTTTTTTCATCTTTTGCTAACAGGTGGTTTCTAAGAGGTGTCGAAATTTTGGTGGCTCCGAAGCATGTGGAGAACACAAGTCGGCTCGTGGTGGCATATAAATTGGTGGTCATGGAGTGTATGGTTGTTGTGGACGTTTATTACAAATAAATATAGATTGCGTGGAAGTCTCTAAGAAAGTTTGTTTGATTGCGGGAGGGGAAAACAAATGATTATTTCAAATAGGTTTGAGCCAATAGTTTTTTTATTCCAGCCTTTCTACGTAAGTATGGTTTTTTCCTTTAAGAATATAGAACAAAGAAACATTAATGAGAAAAATATCATATGGGATTTATTCGTACAACTTAAACGATCCACATAGATAATATTTGTAATAGTTGATGTTGTTTTCCACAAAAATCCAACGGATGAAA
>NC_057803.1:731508239-731528024 GCF_018294505.1 Triticum aestivum | reverse complement strand
ATCCTTTTTATGACAAGATCCATATGTATTATGAAAGTTCATCAGAAGTACAGAGTGTTGGAAATATGCCCTAGAGGCAATAATAAATTAGTTATTATTATATTTCCTTGTTCATGATAATCGTTTATTATCCATGCTATAATTGTATTGATAGGAAACTCAGATACATGTGTGGATACATAGACAACACAATGTCCCTAGTAAGCCTCTAGCTGACTAGCTCGTTGATCAATAGATGGTTACGGTTTCCTGACCATGGACATTGGATGTCATTGATGACGGGATCACATCATTAGAAGAATGATGTGATGGACAAGACCCCAATCCTAAGCCTAGCACAAAGATCGTAGTTCGTATGCTAAAGCTTTTCTAATGTCAAGTATCATTTCCTTAGACCATGAGATTGTGCAACTCCCGGATACCGTAGGAATGCTTTGGGTGTACCAAACGTCACAACGTAACTGGGTGGCTATAAAGGTGCACTACAGGTATCTCCAAAAGTGTCTGTTGGGTTGGCACGAATCGAGACTGGGATTTGTCACTCCGTGTAAACGGAGAGGTATCTTTGGGCCCACTCGGTAGGACATCATCATAATGTGCACAATGTGACCAAGGGGATGATGTGTTACGGAACGAGTAAAGAGACTTGCTGGTAACGAGATTGAACAAGGTATCGGGATACCGACGATCGAATCTCGGGCAAGTACAATACCGCTAGACAAAGGGAATTGTATACAGGATCGATTGAGTCCTTGACATCGTGGTTCATCCGATGAGATCATCGTGGAACATGTGGGAGCCAACATGGGTATCCAGATCCCGCTGTTGGTTATTGACCGGAGAACGTCTCGGTCATGTCTGCATGGTTCCCGAACCCGTAGGATCTACACACTTAACGTTCGATGATGCTAGGGTTATAAAGGAAGTTTGTATGTGGTTACCGAATGTTGTTCGGAGTCCCGGATGAGATCCCGGACGTCACGAGGAGTTCCGGAGTGATCCGGAGGTAAAGATTTATATATGGGAAGTCCTGTTTTGGTCACCGGAAAAGTTTCGGGTTTTTCCGGTAACGTACCGGGACCATCGGGAGGGTCCCGGGGGGTCCACCAAGTGGGGCCACCAACCCTGGAGGGCTGCATGGGCCAAGTGTGGGAGGGAACCAGCCCTAGGTGGGCTGGTGCGCCCCCCACAAGGGGCCCAAGGCGCAAGGGAGAGTGGGAGGGGGCAAACCCTAGGGCAGATGGGCCCTAAGGCCCACCCCAGGCGCGCCTCCCCTCTCTCCCCCTCTGGCCGCCACCCAGATGGCATCTGGGGGCTGCCGCCACCCTTGGGGAGGGAACCCTAGAGGGGGCGCAGCCCCCTCCCCTCCCCCTATAAATACTTGAGGCTTGGGGGCTGCCCAACACATGAGTTTCTCCCTCTATTGGCGCAGCCCTACCTCTCTTAGTCCTCCTCTCCCGCGGTGCTTGGCGAAGCCCTGCTGGACTACCACTCTCCTCCATCACCACCACGCCGTTGTGCTGCTGCTGGATGGAGACTTCCTCAACCTATCCCTCTCTCCTTGCTGGATCAAGGCGTGGGAGACGTCACCGGGCTGTACGTGTGTTGAACGCGGAGGTGCCGTCCGTTCGACACTAGGATCTCCGGTGATTTGGATCATGACGAGTACGACTCCTTCAACCCCGTTCTCTTGAACGCTTCCGCTTAGCGATCTACAAGGGTATGTAGATGCACTCTCTTTCCCCTCGTTGCTGGTTTCTCCTTCGATAGATCTTGGTGACACGTAGAAAATTTTGAATTTCTGCTACGTTCCCCAACACAGAGCACCTCAAACATAATAAAAATTACATGGAGATGTCTAGACCACCAAAGGACCATTACCATCTCTAGAACGAGCCGCCGACGATCAACTAACGCCGCTCCCCTATCAGAGGCAGCTAGACCTTGTTGATGACAATCTGGAAGTCTTCATGCATGTGCCTCTAAGGACCAGCGCCATGGACCTGTTGTAGTTGTCATTGTAGTAGGAGTGGGAGAGGACTCTTCGAGGGGGGGTGCTGTGGGTGACTTCGAAGTTAAGGAAACAAATTGGAAGAAGCAAAATCATCTTCATGAAAAGGAAAACCATATTGGGCTCCCTAAAATATTTCATTTTTCCTTTTCTTCTCATGCGCAATAAACCAGGTTTTTTTGTGAGAAACATGTAGAGAAAACGCCTTCCGAAGAAAAGACAGAAGGCGTGGAGAGAATATGACACCCTGACCAGTTCAGGTATGTCGAAAAATCATGGGGCTCGATACTATGCCTTCCCTTCATGCTAAGCAGGGCTTGCAGGTCATACTGAGCGTTTTGTTCCTGACGACTCCTATTCTCGAGATGAAGTGATGAACTCCCTTTCTTTTTTCTTCTGTCTTGCATTTTTTTCATCTTTTGCTAACATGTGGTTTCTAAGAGGTGTCAAAATTTTGGTGGCTCCGAAGCATGTGGAGAACACAAGTCTGCTCATGGTGGCATATAAATTGGTGGTCCTGGAGTGTATGGTTGTTGTGGACATTTATTACAAACAAATATAGATTGTGTGAAAGTCTCTAAGAGAGTTTCTTCGATTGCAGGAGGGAAAAACAAATGATTACTCAAAAAGGTTTAAGTTAATGGTTTTTTTAATTTCAGCCTTCCAACATAAATATGATTTTTTTTCCTTTAAGAATATAGAAGAAAAGAAACATCAATGAAAAAATAATATCATATGGGATTTATTCATACAAATTAAATGATCCACGTAGAGAAAAATTATAATAGTTAATGTAGTTTTCTACAAAATCCAACGAATCAAACTATTAGAGGCCTGGTTTGACGATAATTCAACATGGAGCCGGGGCTCAGATGAGCCCGGTGAACAGTACCTCGACATAAAACAGAAAAAAGCTCAAACAATTTCAAATTTTTTGTGGTGCAAGATGCTCTTGCGCGTGAACTCCATGCAAAAAATTGTGAAGTTTGGACATTCGAGGAGCTCGCGGCAAAAAGACAAAATTAAGCATGAACAGTGCGATTTTCAAAAGTTTCTCAGACATCCAAAATTTGTCTTTTCTTGCCACGAGCTCCTCGAATGTCAAAACTTCACAAAATTTTGCATAGAGTTCACATACAGGTGCATCTAGCACCACAAAAAAATCGGCATTTTTTTAACATTTTTTCTATTCGAAATGACGGTACTGTTCATGAGATGAGCCCGGTCACCAAAAGGCCGCTCTCCCTGGTTTGATATATATTTATTCTTGTGTAATTTTTTACTTTTCTTTTCGGGGAAAAAAGTACCATGCATCTACTTTTTTCCTGAAAAGATCCAAATCTATGATGAAAGTTCATCAGAAGTACAGAGCACCATAAACATAATAAAAAAAATACATCGAGGTATCTAGACTACCGAACGGTCACTACCATCGCCAGAACGAGCTGTCGACAAACGACTGTGATAGCTCCCCTATCGGAGCCAGCTTGACGTTGTCGATCACAGCCCGGAACTGCTTGTGCACGTGCCCCTAAGGATCAGCATCTTGGAGCTATAGTCGAACATTTGAATATGTCTGAAACCACTAACATCAAATGTCTCCACTGTGCATGCATGGTGATTAGGGGATGGATGAATTAACGCTGATGTGCTAGCGTGGAAGGGAGGAAGGAAGACGACTTACTAGTAGTAGTGGGAGAGGACTCGTGAAGGGGATGGTGTGAGCGTTTGGGAAAAAGAAGAACAAGAAGAAGAATACACTTTCACATTTGCAATGAAGAAAAGACGGACAAGGAGAGAATGGCCGACCCGATCTCTGATCCTGGTGTTGCGTCGAAAATTGTACGAATACGTATCAGGTGATATGGTAGTTGACCTGCTCCCATGCTTGAAGAGCTCTTCACCGTTGTATCATGGACCTGAGCGAAACTACAGAACTCTTTGTGTATTATTGGTAAATAAACTTGCACGGTCCCACTTTTTGAGAGTTGCAACCATGATCCAATGGTTGGAGGGCTCCAGGAGCATGGGGGCATGGATCTCCCAGGAGCACATGATATTCTTCCTCGGCACCACGTCTTCACTTCGTACTGAGCATGCAGTACAACACCAACTCAGCGTATTCTTCCTGATGCCTCCTATTCTCAATATGAACTTTGTTCTTACATAGTTTTTTTTCCTCTTTTGCTTTTTCTTTCAAGAAATTTTCCTCTCTCCCTCTTTTGCTAATAGGGGGTTTTCTCATATGTGTCAAAACTGGGTGACTCTGAAGCATGCGAGAACACAAATTGGTTGGTGGTGGCATATAAATTTTTGGCCACACGATGTATGGTGGTTGAGAACATTTATTATACTAGTACATTGGCACGTGCAAAGCACGTCCACGTCAACAGTTTTGTTTGGTTCAAAACAAATTATGTTTTCCGGGAAAAAATTATGAATAAATTTTATATGAAATACATGAGACGTTTAATATTAGTCTACCATATAGTAACTTTGTCAGCTATCTAGATTTACTCTTGTAATGGATTATTAGTATACAATGGTCTACCAATGGACCCAAAAAATAATAATCAAGGATGTAAATTGCTACTGCTACTTTTGAGGTGCTCAACTGTTTGCATTATTTTTTGGTAAAAGGACTGTTTACGTTTTTTTTGCTAAAAGTTTCTTTCGCATACAAAAGAAAAAGAAAGAAAAGTTGTAGAACAAAGTACTGAACTGTGCCTCAACTATCATCCCATATTTATCTCACGTCCATGTGTACTAATCACTGAACTGTACAGTTGTGGCCCCTACATTTACATCTTCGGAAGAGAGCTTGAAACTAAGGGAAAAGCTATGTGCAGAACAACACCTCACGTGAGCTAAGCCCTTGTGACCCACGCATCAGTAAGTGGAATGGTCCTACTCTAGAGTGTTCACTACAGTGTGAAATAACAATCTAGAGTATAGCCACATGATTGTAGGAAGAGCAGGACAGTGGGAGGCAGCACCGCGAATCCTTGCACTTTGTGCCGCTAGATCGCTGAATCGAACGGTTGATGTATGTCCACGTAGCTTCATAACCGAGCAAATTCAATATCACCCATTGGATTTAAAAGATCCAACGGTTCATATGCATCTATATTGGTACACTATATAGTAGTATAGAAACATTTAAGTTTGAGTGCAATTCTTTGTGATGTCGCAAAAACAAATGCGAATTTGAGTGCCGAATATCATTTGAAACCGCAAGTTATAAAGCACAAAAGAATTACGAGGAAAACCCACAAAAGAAAAATGATAAAAATCGGTAGTGACTTTTGTTAGCCATGTGGCATTAAAAGGTCAGTAACTTGCTTCAGAAGCTATTAGCCCATGTTTTATACAACATTTGATATTCAATGGTGATCACACCTTGCGTTCTTAGTTCTATAGATATATGATGAGTAATGGTACACTAACGGACTTTTACGGGATTTTTACGGAGGTAGTCCAAGTTGGCAAAATGTGATTGGGTAAGGAGGAGGGAGGCACCCCACCCTACCTGAAAATCGGAGGGGGGGGGGGGGCGCAGTTTAGATAGATGGAAAGAGTCTGTAAATGTCCATATAGGGGCTGAAGCTTGCCTGCTCCACAAAAATACTCCCATCCGTGCTCCGTGGTACGTGACAGTCATCCAACGATCATACGCTGCTGCTCTCCTTTTTATTAAAAACCCCCAGCAATTAAACAAAACCGGCCGGCCGCGTCTCTTAATTAAACCGTCCGCTCTAGACTTTCTCCAGCCATTAACGCAACAGAACAGAGATTTGGAGGGAAATAAATAACTCTTGCGCCAGAACATTGGCGGTGAACTTTTCCCCTACACAGTTACCCCAAACAGACCAAATCATACGCCTTCATCAAATCTATCTACAAACATAGATCCAACAAAGGGGATACGAGGAACTTGATGGCGTCTTCACCAATTCTTGTCGGGACCAATGAGGAATCAGATCCCCCAAATGTAAGCTATCTCGTTCCATTGCGTTCTTCCCTTTCTCTGATCCAATGTCTTCTCCCAGTCCTGCAATTCACAGTTCTATGACTTTCAGGTTTTCGTGATTTTTGTCACTGGTAAGGCATAGCAAAGTAAACCTAGACAACAGAAGCTGATATTTCGTACTCCCTGCGCGTAATATCCAGTTAACAATATGTCTTGCACAGATCACACAATACAAAGTTGTATTACTGATGGGTACATATAAATGAAAACTGACAGTGATGCTGGACATATAAGAGAAATGTAATGGCTCAAGGGGCAAATACATACCTCTGATTAGTTGGGAATGCCTACTAAGAAGATTGAAATTATTAACCACCTTGTTCAAAATGGAAAAACAACACAGATTGCACTCCTTTCTATTCCACCGTGAAATCAAAATAAATAGACATAGCAAGGTTATTTGCTGATTTACAACACATATATGTTTCTTCTCCTTTTCCTTGTATTTGAACCAATTGCTAAAGTGACTAGTAATTTAAACAGGGAGTCGAAGAAACTATAGCTAGCAATGCAACAGAGCAAATTGAAGATCGGGTGCCAAAGCTTGGTATGCAGTTTTTATCTGAAGAAGAAGCTTATTCCTTCTATAACAAGTATGCTTATTCCATGGGTTTTAGCATCCGAAGAGGCAAACAACATAAAGTAAAAAAATTCAAGTACAATACAACAACGGACATTCACATGTTCTCGTCAAGGTATGGACTAGTTCTAACTTGTTCTGGTCATATGAATTTTTAGATGTGACTAAGAAAATTACTTCAACTAATAGGAGTTCGTGCGGAAGATAAAGGAGAGGAGAAATTCAGTTATAGTAGGCGTGAGACACGATGTGGTTGTGATGCACGTATGAAGATAAACCTTAATAATGGGATTTATTATGTATACGAATTTAAAGAAGCCCACAACCATAGTCTTGCTACTGGAAATATGTCGCAATACTTAAGATCACACATGAAAGTAACTGAAAGCTCAACTAGCCAATGCCAAGGTCGCAAAGTCATTGGGCATTTCAAATAAAGCAACTATTGATCTAATGACGAAAGTGGCATGTGGACCTGAAAACCTTGACTTTATAAGCACAGACATGAAAAATCGTGTGTACTCAAAGAGGACACTAAAAGCAAAGGTGGGTGACATAGGTGGAGTGTTAGAATATATGGAGAAGAAGGTTTCAGAAGATGTCAAGTTTTTTAATTCAATTCAAGTTGATGAGGATGATTTGATAACTAATATATTTTGGACGGACTCCAACATGGTCTCAGACTATGCATTATTTGGTGATGTCATATGCTTTGACACCACATACAGGAAACTAGACGATGGGCGTCTGTTTGGTTTAGTTGTTGGTGTGAATAATCACAAGAAAACAATTTGTTTGGTGCTGCACTTCTCTATGATGAAACAGCAGAAAGTTTTGCTTGGCATTTTAGAACATTTTTAACAGTAATGTCTGGAAAGCATCCACATACAATTCTGACCGACGAAGATGCAACAATGGCTAAGGCAATCCATTCAGTCCTGCCTCACTCTCATCATAGACTTTGTGTGTGGCATATGAATCAAAATGCTATCAAACATCTTGGTGGAGTTGTTACAGATTACAAGAAGTTCAATGTTGATTTTCAGCATTTTATCTATGATATTGAGGAGGAAGATGAATTTATAAGTGCATGGAATGAAATGCTTGACAAGTATGAACTCCGCGACAATGCATGGCTCCAAAGGTTATTTGAGAAAAGGGAGCATTGGGCCCTAGTGTATGGCAGGAATACTTTCTCTGCACACATGAGCAGTACCCAAAGGAGTGAAAGCATGAACAACGAACTAAAACGTTACATTAGTTCTAAGTATGACATGCTTACTTTTTTTGAGCATTTTGAACGTCTAGTTGCAGATAAAAGATTTGAAGACGTGAGATGTGACTGCAAAGCAACACAAAGTACTCCTAAGCTGAAGGCAGAAAGCTATATGTTAAGGCAAGCATCAACTACATATACTCCACCAATATTCAAGATGTTTCAGGAACAAGTGCTTCGGACCTTATACTATGGTACATTCTTTTGTGATGACAGTGACACCGAGGAGAAGGTTTACAAAGTAAAAT
This sequence comes from Triticum aestivum, assembly GCF_018294505.1. NCBI lineage: Eukaryota > Viridiplantae > Streptophyta > Magnoliopsida > Poales > Poaceae > Triticum > Triticum aestivum. The sequence goes on along the minus strand of NC_057803.1, from coordinate 731,519,879 downwards.
TTCATGGTACAGAGCGTGATCATGTTGTTAAACTTTTTCCAAAAGAAGAAAAGGTCAATTGCAGTTGTAAGAAGTTTGAATTTGCTGGAATTATTTGAAGGTACTTGACATTAATAATATCAAGCACATCCCTCAACAGTACATCTTGAAAAGATGGACAATTGATGCAAAAGTTTTGGATATAACAAGCAACTACAACCTACATGAACACCGCAAAGCAATACTGACAAAACGCTATAAAGAGTTGTGCAGAATGTTCCAAATAGCTGCTCGAGCCACAGAGTCTGAAGAGTCATACTTGATGGCTGCTAATTATGCAGAGAAAATAGCAGAAGAGGTGGAGAAATGTCTAAAACATAGACCTGATCCAGATACAGGTAACTCTGTTTGTTCACAAGGTATGTACATTCAGTTTTATGCTCCCATCAAGCTTAAATTTACAATTACTTTTATAGTTGCAGACTCAAACAATATCACGACTACAAGTTCAGAACAAAATGAGAGGCCTACCAAGCCAAAAGGAATGAAGGTCAAGGAGAAGACAACTCGAGGATCAAACATACATCCAGATATATGTAACTCCCTTGGCACAAGGTCTGTAAATTTAGTTGTATGATCTCATCAAACTAACCTATGTTTGCTTTTACAGTTGCAGACCCGAACATTACCTCGTCTACAAGTTCAGAACAAAATGAGGGATTTGCCAATCCAACAGGGAACAAGGTTGAAAAGAAGACTGTTCGAGGGTCAAGTAGAACCATTGATATGGGTCTGTAGTTTTATAATGTTATCAAACTTGAATTTTATTAAAATATATATTTGCAGACCCAAACATTAACTCATCTAGCGTGCGACCGTTGGATGAGCGCCACGTACCACGGAGCACGTGCGGGAGCATTTTCGCGGAGCAAGGCAAGCCTCTCTGTTTGTTTAGCATTATCGAGATATGCTATCACCTCATTCCTGTTGCTTAATCACCAAGAGTTAAGGACGTGTCCTTTTCTTTCTCTTCATTCCTACTAGGAAGTGTCGTTTTAAATATTTCAAATGGACTACATACGGAGCAAAATAGGTGAATCTACACTCTAAAATACATCTATATAAATTCGTGTGTAGTTTATAAAGAAAATCTCTAAAAAAACGTACATTTAGTAACAGAGGGAGTAGATAATAATTTGGACAATTTATTAGTTTCCTAGAATTTGGCATGTCACCATTTTTCCTTCTTTGACTAGACCAACACCATTACACATCAATATTTCAAGTGAAATATGTTTTCTGGATGCCAGTCAAGATCGAAGAACACAACGAAATAGAGCTTCCAAATGTGTTCCAGTAAATATAGATTTGTCTTTTTTTATTCCTCGATGGAGATGTGCTCCCGACTTCATTAGTGAATTTGTGTTAGGAAACTACACGGCCGGAAGCTCACATGTTTTAGCCAGGCATTATTGTCCAACCCCGTCTCAAGCTCTCAACTTACAAATCAAACACGCAAAAAAAGATTGACCACGCAAGGAATTCAGACTTTAACAACACACAAAAGCTCATGGAGGTAAAAGGTGTTGGAAATATGAGCAATTTACCGAGTGATTTTATTAATAGAAATACTAGATAAAGCATGAGTAGTGTAGCAGTGATAAAACAGGCCATGCGATTTGACAAAGGAAAGGTAAACAACATCTTCATATATGAACCGTAACTAAACATATCTTGAGCGGACAGTATAGCAAGGAGCATATATGAAATAGAGTCTAACATATCCAGGGCAAACACTAAAACAAGAAACAGTAGCAGAACCTCTAATAGAAAGGGGACGAACACGTACGAGGCAGCAGCAGCAGGAGCGCTGGACTTGGGGTCGATGTCCTCGCCAGCCATGTCGTCGAGGAGGTCGTGGACGTCGGAGAAGAAGTCGTCGTCGGGGAAGTAGTCGTCGGAGTCCGGGGCTTCCGTGATGAAGAAGTCAGTAGTCGCGCAGAGCGCTCCCCAAAAACCTTATCACCCTTCTCCCGTACAGGACTCAAAGAGTGCGGTTTCGGAGGCCTACTGTCCCGACCTGCGGTGCACGCTGCAAGCCGGGATGGAGAAGATCGTAGCAGCAGCGCAGTGCTCAGGAACCGGTGGCGAGAGGAAGAAGTAGTTCTGGTGCGTCTTGATGAGAGGAGCGACCTCCCTTTTATAGGCGCAAGAGAAGGAGGCGAGAGGGCAGCGCCGGGAGCTGAAGGGACCGAGGGAGATGAAACAAACAGACAGCAGCCGAAGGGTGCAGCGTTCGCATTTAATCTCCACTACAGCAAAAACTTTCCATCTCCCGAGTGACCTTTCGTATACCCGTAGTGCGTGGCAAAAATTTAGACATCGGCTCGGCTCATTCCCTCAACCTGCGGCGCGTCGTGACGAGGCGTGGCGTGGCGTGGCGAGGCGAGCGGCGGAGGAGGAGCGCGCGTGGATGTCCCTCTTGTTCTCATGCTCATACAAGTGGGGAAGGAGCCTCCCTTATAAAGAGGTCCAACTCCCTCTAAACTAGCAAGGTGGGACTAAACTTTAGTTCCACCTCTTGCCTTGCACGAATGGGCTGCGTGGGCCTCTAGGATTTATAGGAATTTCTGAAACTGCTATTGGAGAGGGCCCAAAATAGACAAAATTCCAGCAATCCCCCACCAGATCCCAGAGGCACACAAAATTTGCCTTTGGTTCCAAAACACTGTTTTATATACCGATACTGCAGTGGAGACTGTTAAGTTGAACTTCCACCTAGAACCCTATGCTACACTAGTTGGCAACTTGAACAGTGGACTGGGCCTTGAACTGCAAGTTTTCTGCGAATCTAGCTTCACATAAAGCCTTGACCGATACGTGGCTACCGTGGGTCTTCCCCGCGGGTGGAGCTTATGCGTCATACTCCATGACCTTTCATGAGTTTATTAGAGAGAACCCTACTCTCATAGATTGCGACGTTTAACAATCAGACTCATATAGGTACGTTCTTCAAAAGATGTTCTGCAGGACAACATCTCTGCTTCAAAGAGCCACTTAGAACACATTAAGATATACATCAACCTGCCATGCATATTAGGAGAGTATTGCATCTTCATGGAGTGGTATTTTAACAGTAAGGATACTCTCCTCTCAGTTGACCAACAGCTTGTCTTCCACATCTAATTCACGGGATCTCCGATCACAAAGAATAGGTTACTACTGTGAACAACTCATATTGTGGGTCTCATTCCCATCTCCCTCGATGCATTATCTATCACATTACGTGATAGACCCTTAGTAAAAGGATCTGCCAGATTTTTAGACGTTTGGATATAATCCAATGCAATAACTCCGGAGTTTCTCATTTTTCTGACAGACTTTAACCTTCTCTGAACGTGTCTTGATGACTTCATGTTATCCTTAGAGCTGTTCACTTTCGTGATCACAGTTTGATTGTCACAGTTCATAAGGATACCCGGTACAGGTTTCTCAACTACCGGCAAGTCATTCAAGAGCCGGCGAAGCCAATCTGCTTCGAGCGTAGCTGTATCTATGTGACGCCCCCGATTCAATCGTACACTAATCATGCACGCAAATGTGTACGATCAAGATCAGGGACTCACGGGAAGATATCACAACACAACTCTACAAATAAAATAAGTCATACAAGCATCATAATACAAGCCAGGGGCCTCAAGGGCTCGAATACAAGTGCTCGATCATAGACAAGTCAGCGGAAGCAACAATATCTGAGTACAGACATAAGTTAAACAAGTTTGCCTTAAGAAGGCTAGCACAAACTGGGATACAGATCGAAAGAGGCGCAGGCCTCCTGCCTGGGATCCTCCTAAACTACTCCAGGTCGTCATCAGCGGGCAGCACGTAGTAGTAGGCACCTCCGGTGCAGTAGGGGTCGTCGTCGACGGTGGCGTCTGGCTCCTGGACTCCAGCATCTGGTTGCGACAACCAGAAAGAAAGGAAAAGGGGAAAAGGGGGGGAGAAAGCAACCGTGAGTACTCATCCAAAGTACTCGCAAGCAAGGAACTACACTACATATGCATGGGTATATGTGTAAGGAGGCCATATCGGTGGACTGAACTGCAGAATGCCAGAATAAGAGGGGGATAGCTAATCCTGTCGAAGACTACGCTTCTGGCAGCCTCCGTCTTGCATCAAGTAAAAGAGTGTAGATTGAAGTCCTCCAAGTAGCATCTCCAAGTAGAATCTCCAAATAGCATCTCCAGTAGCATAATCCTACCCGGCGATCCTCTCCTCGTCGCCCTGCGGAAAAGCGATCACCGGGTTGTCTGTGGAACTTGGAAGGGTGTGTTTTATTAAGTATCCGGTTCTAGTTATCATAAGGTCAAGGTACAACTCCAAGTCGTCCTGTTACCGAAGATCACGGCTATTCGAATAGATTAACTTCCCTGCAGGGGTGCACCACATAACCCAACACGCTCGATCCCATTTGGCCGGACACACTTTCCTGGGTCATGCCCGGCCTCGGAAGATCAACACGTCGCAGCCCCACCTAGGCAAAACAGAGAGGCCAGCACGCCGGTCTAAACCTAAGCGCACAGGGGTCTGGGCCCATCGCCCATAGCACACCTGCACGTTGCGTACGCGGCCGAAAGCGGAACTAGCCCCCCTTAATACAAGAGCAGGCTTACGTTCCAATCCGGCGCGCGCCGCTCCGTCGCTGACGTCTGAAGTGCTTCGGCTGATACCACGACGTCGGGATACCCATAACTACTCCCACGTAGATGGTTAGTGCGTATAGGCTCGTAGCCAGACTCAGATCAAATACCAAGATCTCGTTAAGCGTGTTAAGTGTCCGCGAACGCCGAACAGGGCCAGGCCCACCTCTCTCCTAGGCGGTCTCAACCTGCCCTGCCGCTCCGCCACAAAGTAACAGTCGAGGGCCGTCGGGAACCCAGGCCCACCTCTACCGGGATGGAGCCACCTGTCCTTTCAGCCCCCTCGTCAGAATCACTTGCGGGTACTCAATGAGCTGACCCGACTTTAGTCACCATCTGTATAGTATGTATGTATGTATAGTATATACCCGTGATCACCTCCCAAGTGATCACGGCCCGATAGTATAGCAAGGCAGACTGACAAGAATGTAGGGCCAATGATGATAAACTAGCATCCTATACTAAGCATTTAGGATTGCAGGTAAGGTATCAACAGATGTAGCGACAATGTCAGGCTATGCATCAGAATAGGATTAACGAAAGCAGTAACATGCTACACTACTCTAATGCAAGCAGTATAGAGGAGAATAGGCGATATCTGGTGATCAAGGGTGGGGGCTTGCCTGGTTGCTCTGGCAAGAGAGAGGGGTCGTCAACTCCGTAGTCGAACTGGTCAGCAGCAGCGTCGGTCTCGTAGTCTACCGGAGAGAAGAGGGGGAAGGAATAATGAATACAGAGCAAACAAAGCATCACAAAATATAACAAGGCAATATGCGGTGTTCGGTGTGCCCTAACGCGGTAGTAGGTGATACCGGTGAAGGGGGAAAACATCCGGGAAAGTATTCCCGGTGTTTCGTGTTTCCGGGCAGAGGAGCCGGAGGGGGAAGTTGCGAGTTCGATAGGTTAGGGGTGTGTGGCGGACGAACGGACTGCGTATCCGGATTCGTCTCGTCGTTCTGAGCAACTTTCATGTTGAAAATATTTTAATCCGAGCGATGGGCCCAGACCCCTGTGCGCTTAGGTTTAGACCGGCGTGCTGGCCTCTCTGTTTTGCCTAGGTGGGGCTGCGACGTGTTGATCTTCCGAGGCCGGGCATGACCCAGGAAAGTGTGTCCGGCCAAATGGGATCGAGCGTGTTGGGTTATGTGGTGCACCCCTGCAGGGAAGTTAATCTATTCGAATAGCCGTGATCTTCGGTAACAGGACGACTTGGAGTTGTACCTTGACCTTATGATAACTAGAACCGGATACTTAATAAAACACACCCTTCCAAGTTCCACAGACAACCCGGTGATCGCTTTTCCGCAGGGCGACGAGGAGAGGATCGCCGGGTAGGATTATGCTACTGGAGATGCTATTTGGAGATTCTACTTGGAGATGCTACTTGGAGGACTTCAATCTACACTCTTTTACTTGATGCAAGACGGAGGCTGCCAGAAGCGTAGTCTTCGACAGGATTAGCTATCCCCCTCTTATTCTGGCATTCTGCAGTTCAGTCCACCGATATGGCCTCCTTACACATATACCCATGCATATGTAGTGTAGTTCCTTGCTTGCGAGTACTTTGGATGAGTACTCACGGTTGCTTTCTCCCCCCCTTTTCCCCTTTTCCTTTCTTTCTGGTTGTCGCAACCAGATGCTGGAGTCCAGGAGCTAGACGCCACCGTCGACGACGACCCCTACTGCACCGGAGGTGCCTACTACTACGTGCTGCCCGCTGATGACGACCTGGAGTAGTTTAGGAGGATCCCAGGCAGGAGGCCTGCGCCTCTTTCGATCTGTATCCCAGTTTGTGCTAGCCTTCTTAAGGCAAACTTGTTTAACTTATGTCTGTACTCAGATATTGTTGCTTCCGCTGACTCGTCTATGATCGAGCACTTGTATTCGAGCCCTCGAGGCCCCTGGCTTGTATTATGATGCTTGTATGACTTATTTTATTTGTAGAGTTGTGTTGTGATATCTTCCCGTGAGTCCCTGATCTTGATCGTACACATTTGCGTGCATGATTAGTGTACGATTGAATCGGGGGCGTCACAAGTTGGTATCAGAGCCGACTGCCTGTAGGAATCCCCCTTCCAACTCCTTGGCCGACGTCGAGTCTAGACATTGCAAAACTTTTACTAACAAGGCTGTGTGCCTTACGGGCCCACGTCGCCATTGGGTGGTACTAGGATCTTTTACTCCTCGACCTTTACTCTGGGACTCTGAGCTCTCTTCTATTCGGGTTAAATGATTTTGCTAAAAACAAAACTAACTTTAGGTTCTCGCAAGTACTTTCTCCCGGAGAGCCACTTGTTACCGATGACCGCCTGCTGCACCAGAAGATTCCGAAGATACTCTACGATGTGCTCTCGAGACTATGTGCCATCGCTTTTGCAATTCACTTCCATCGATAAATCCCTCTGGATAACTACTTACACCTATCATTCATATTGTCATCCCCAGTTGCTCTTGTTACTACAAAATGTCCTGAAATACTCTTTGGTATTCCGAGAATTCTTTACGCTTACTGCCCTGCAGTTCCTTGCTGCATGAATACCCCTACGGAAAATTACTCGCGCTTGCCGAGTATCCGCTCATCCCCAGTTGTTCTTGTGTTTCACAAAAGTCTTCAAAATAATATTCGATCTTCCGAAAATCCTCTGGAGCCTTTGGCTCTTGAGATTCTTGTTTGCTCGCATTATGGTTAATCCCATAAGTCTCGTAGTCTTAATGACATTCCTTGTCATTATCATTTTGAGTCTGTTGACTCAATATGTTTGCGAATGCGCGCAATCATCATTGATCCTTATAAACTACTTCTCCGGCTAGGCTGCCATTCTTGTAACTGGAATTGGTTCTCGACCAATCCAATTGTCATTGATTGTACCCTAAGGCTATTTAACTTATCCATCCCTACTCAGAGCATTGCTTCTGATCCCTTGATTTGGAAATCATAATTCCTTTGCAGTTGACAATTGAGTTAGTCAGTTGTTTCTATAATCTGATCTCCTTGCAATCTTCTTCCTCTAGTTGAGTACCGATGCTCATGTCAGATCCCTTGTGGACCACCAGATCCTTTGTTGGATTTTATCTGACAACGCCCTTCATATTCAATAACCTTGTGAGCCTTTCCTCTGATACATAATGCCTTTGGTAAATTGTATCCTTTGCTTTCTCAACCATGCTCTGCCTTTGAGCTTGAGTTAATTACTTCTGAAGATTTGGTATATGATTCTAAGATGCCCCAATGGGTTGAACCTATGCCTTCCTTAATAGGTGTGAACTCGTAAGATTTCACGAGTCATACTCATCTGGTATTTCACCAGGAAAAACTTTCAACACTAATGCCTTTATCAAAGCGAGAAGTGAATGGAAGGTTATACATTGAAGAAGTGGGAGTCGACCTTGAACTTTGTGTTCATGCCCATGGACACGATGTAGATCCTATCATGGAAACTTCTTGTAATAATAACTATTTTCTTGATAAATATCATCTGGTTTCTGTGAATTGATCCTACGCAACCGTGGTTCCGACCATGTTGTTCTCCCTGGATTCTATTTCTCAGACAAGTTAGAGTACTTGTCTTCTGCAGAGCATTACCCCAGTCCAACCTCTACTTTGATCTGTCGTTGAGTGTTACCCCTGGTATCTCGAGATTATCATGGAACTGCATAACCTCTTATGAGTTCCTCATCAAGTGCTACCTTCCCACTGATCCCAATTTTTCACGGGCTCTGAGTTATTGAACACTCAAAGACACCGATAACTGAACCGAGTCCGCTCTACGGTTCAACAACTCTTCAGTAAGCTTCTATAAGTACGAGTTTGTACCCGATCACGCCATTCCTAGCCTGTTTGGCTATATCATTGTCGTGACGATTCTAACTGTGCTACCTGGTCCTTATTCTCGGAGCACCAATTTTCGACGATGAACTAACCTTACGTCGATTTTCCTCGTCATACCCTTTCACCTTAAACAACAAGCTTGAGTTCGAGTTTGTGTCGTAACTGTGGATCCAATAACCTCTTGCTTCACCATTCCTTTGACTTGATGTCGTCGCTGATTGATTACATCTGCATGAAATCTCTCGACAATTGTATCGTGATCATCATCAACCTTATGAGCTCTTCCAGGAATTCAAATGAATTCATGATGGGTAATACCATCCTTGCCCCTCGATGATTCCTGTTCTCATCGACCACTTTATTGCCTTCCGTCCAACACAACTTGTTCGTGTTTTGTGTAAACCTTGAGACCCCTGCTACCCAGCAGTTGATCTTCCTTACCTCGGAAGTATTACCATCTTTTATGTCAAGAAGGTCGTGAGGATTACTCCACCTCTTAAGAATTCTTGGTATGGTGATACTTCTCACCCTCACCATTCTTTCTTGGTACCCGTGTTGTTTCTAACCGGAATACCGACAATTGAACTATGAGGTGTGAATTCAAAACTTCTAGCAACCCCATTGCTTTGAAGTAATGGTCGAGTTTCATTCTAATTCTTTTGTTCGTCAAGTCACCACTCTAACATTGATCGTGCGACCCAACCCATATTCGGGCGCACCGTTCAACCAATGTTTAATTATGTATGTTTTCCTCGAGCATATCCCATTATATTGTTTAATCTGACAGATGTTATCCCCTTATCCACATAATTGTGGAGATCCATCTTTTGGATACCTCGTTGAATTATCGCTGAGTCCATCAGCCACCTCATCATCCTCTCCTTGGGTTAATGATGAACTCTTGTTAACGGAAATCACTTCTTAGTTCATTTCCCGAGAATCTTACAGTGTCATCCCGTCAATTTGTGTTGCACCTTTCTTCTCAGGCATCCTGAGCCTGAGGTATCCTGACACCCCTCATATCTGAATCTCCATCAGATATGATGGTTGGGACAATTTTCCAAGAGTCATGAAGTTGATCCTTTGATGACCCGGTAACATGATGTCATGCCTAGCACCCCCCCCCCGGCTGGAGGACCTATCATTATAGATTCCTTTTCAGCAAGGTTATCCATTCGTCCATGAGGAAATTGTAAGACTTATTCTACAAGTTATTCCTGATGGATCCTTCGTGTTTCCAAAGTCTGATCTTCACCTGAAGACCATGTCAATGCTATCTCGAAGCATGTCAATGGTACTCCGATTTTCAACAGGAACATTTGAAGCACGATGCTAAATTCTATTTATCACTTATCCTAACATCGTTGTATGGGTAATATCATGAGATTCCTTCCCCCTTACCTAAATGGTTTTCTACTTTATATCCTGTCATGGATATCATGCTCTGCTTGTCATTAGGAAGGATATACCCCTGAAATATGTGTTTAAACACATTTTCCTTTCCATTGTTCTGTTTAATCTGATGATCATATTTTCCTTCCATTGGTTTGTTTAAACCTTTTCTATGATCTATATGATATAAGCAGTAAAAATCCACTGCTTGTGCAAACACCTCGATGTACAACTCTGTCAGTAAGACCTTGTTACTATTGTTGTTGACATTCTGGTAACCACCGATGGACGGGAACCTTGCCTATTGGTCCGCCTCGTTTCAACGAGCAGGAAAATGGTTCTCTTCGTCCCTCGCCCTTGGTACCTATGTTGTTGCCGACATGACCCTCAGACTCTCCTCTGACATGCCTTGCTTACATGATCGTGCAAGATGTCACCGCCCTTCCTACTTTAACTCACATGGTGGACCCATAACCCACAGTTCCACGGGATCGAAACCTGACTCTCCTGAACACCCCGTTGCCAAAGTTATTCCTAGAGCTTGACTTTGTATGTAGTTCACGGGCCCCCTGCCTAGTGATCTATTCTGGTATCAGACGCAATACTTATTCCCGTTGCTTGAACCCCTTTTCACGCCCTGTTCAGGCATTGAATGATTGCCTGCCCGCTCGAAACTTCCCATGACACCTCCTTACTTTGCTCTCAATATTTTTGTAAGTTTTAATTCGAGAGTTACTTCCGCCACCTTCCTTGATGTTATTGACCAGATAGTCGACCTTGCAGAGGTCAGTTCTCCCGGAATGCCACCCCTTTATTCTTTCGTAAGTACGATGGAGTTCCTGAAGAAAAGAACGCCGACTTCATCATGATGACCTGAAGCAGAGAAATGAAGACATCAATGTAATGGATCGACCACTTCGAGAAGAGCAACCAAGACCGAGAAGATTCGTTAGAATTTCGTAACCCGAACCTTCCCCCTTTACTTCCCACTTAAATCTCGGGACGAGATTTCTTGTAGTGGAGGAGAATTGTGACGCCCGGATAATCAAGCTACAGTAAACCTCTGCTAACGGGGCCACGTCACCACGATTACTGTTGCTAATCTCACGATGATTCAAATCTCGTTCAAAGTCAAATTCAAAATCAAGTCAAACAAATAAAGTTTTCAAAAGTTAAAACTAAAATGTTCAAGATGGGTCAAATAAATCATGAGTAATTATGGGGAAAAAACCACACATGCATAAAATGTTTAAATAATATGAGATGGGTAAAACAGCAGCAAAACAATTATTTTAAATGTTTTTAAATACTAAACAAATGTTAATCTAGTTTATATAATCACCAAACTTTTTAGAGTAGGTGGCCTATGTTGTTATGCTAATTTAGGAGTAGGGATTATATTTTTGTAAAGCTGTTTCGCTAACTAAAACAAATAAAATAGAAAAGGGAAAAATAATAAAAACAGAAGAAAACAAAAGAAGTTAACAGTCAGCAGTCAACAGGGGTTGACTGAGTTTAACAATTTTGGAATTTAATTATTTATTTAATTAATTCGAAAAAATGTATTTATGACGTCAGCATGATGTCATGCTGACGTCAGCAGTCAACAGGGGTTGACTGAGTCAACCCTGACAGGTGGGTCCCGTTCGTCATACACTGTTAACTAATTAACCTAATTAAGTTTAATTAACAGTAGTTAATTAGTTATTAGGTTAATTAACCAGGATTAATTAACTTAAT
>NC_057803.1:731507572-731508229 GCF_018294505.1 Triticum aestivum | reverse complement strand
AAAAAATTTAACAATTTTGGAATTTAATTATTTATTTAATTAATTCGAAAAAATGTATTTATGACGTCAGCATGATGTCATGCTGACGTCAGCAGTCAACAGGGGTTGACTGAGTCAACCCTGACAGGTGGGTCCCGTTCGTCATACACTGTTAACTAATTAACCTAATTAAGTTTAATTAACAGTAGTTAATTAGGTTAATTAGTTATTAGGTTAATTAACCAGGATTAATTAACTTAATTAATTACTTGATTAATTAGTTAATTAATTAATAATTTTATTAAATCATTTCTTTATTTTTATTAATTTTTTTTTATTATTTTTTTAATTCCCTTTTTTTGTTTTTGGGGGGTGGGGCCCGTTTGTCTGTGGCACAGAGGCCAAACGGGCGCTGGCAAACGGGTGCGGGCACCAGCCCGCTCGGTGGCTGGGGCGTGCGGGCGCCCGAGCGAAGGCCGGGCCTGGGCGGCAGTGGGCATGCGGGGGAGGCGCGGCCCGGGGCGCGTGGCCAAGGCAGAGCCTTGCCGTTGCCGGAGCTGGGCGTGGCGCGATGGGCGCTGTCAGGAGAGGCCGGAGGAGGCCACGGCGACGGGCGCGCGCGGAGGAGCTCGTCGGGGCAGTCGGGAGCGGCGACTTGCAACAGAGAGGGGGAGAGGG
>NC_057803.1:731496341-731507161 GCF_018294505.1 Triticum aestivum | reverse complement strand
TTAACTTCTTTTGTTTTCTTCTGTTTTTATTATTTTTCCCTTTTCTATTTTATTTGTTTTAGTTAGCGAAACAGCTTTACAAAAATATAATCCCTACTCCTAAATTAGCATAACAACATAGGCCACCTACTCTAAAAAGTTTGGTGATTATATAAACTAGATTAACATTTGTTTAGTATTTAAAAACATTTAAAATAATTGTTTTGCTGCTGTTTTACCCATCTCATATTATTTAAACATTTTATGCATGTGTGGTTTTTCCCCCATAATTACTCATGATTTATTTGACCCATCTTGAACATTTTAGATTTGAATCATCGTGAGATTAGCAACAGTAATCGTGGTGACGTGGCCCCGTTAGCAGAGGTTTACTGTAGCTTGATTATCCGGGCGTCACAATCTAGTGCTGTGAGTTCTGCTTCCATTGTTGACCTCGTTAAGATGGTCTGCTTGCAAGACTTCCAAGAAACAGCGCCACCTCCATGAGTGAATACATAACCGCTCATCGCCTTTATCTCATCAGCATCTGAGATCCAGTTTGAGTCACTATACCCTTCAAGCACCTTTGGGTGCCCAGTGTAGTGAATTCCATAATTCGCAGTGCCTTTCAAATAACGCAAAACTCTCTCTAGAGCTTTCCAATGCACATCTCCTGGTTTTGAAACAAACCGACTCAGTTTGCTAACAGCAAAAGAGATGTCAGGTCTTGTAGCACTGGCTAAGTACATAAGCGAGCCAATAATCTGTGAATATTTCAATTGGTCTTTAGCAATTCTTCGATTCTTTCGAAGCAACACGCTAGCATCATATGGTGTTGGAGAGGGCTTGCAGTCACTATAGCCAAAGCGACTCAAGATCTTTTCCACATAGTGAGATTGAAGCAACGTAATCCCACCATCATCATCTCTCAACAACTTGATGTTCAGAATGACATCAGCCACTCCTGAATCCTTCATCTCAAAACAGCGAGATAGGAAATCCTTGACCTCCTTAATGACTTTCAAATTTGTTCCGAAAATCAGTATGTCATCAACATACAAGCAAAGCATAACTCCCTCGCCCCCACCATGGCGATAGTACACACATTTGTCAGCTTCGTTCACAACAAAGCCTGCATCTGTTAGAGTTCTTTCGAACTTCTCATGCCACTGTTTGGGTGCTTGCTTGAGTCCATACAAAGACTTCAGCAACTTGCACACTTTCCCTTCCTGACCATCTATTACAAACCCATCTGGTTGTTCCATATAAATTTCCTCATCCAACTCTCCATTTAGGAAAGCAGTCTTAACATCCATTTGATGAACGAGAAGACCATGTGAGGCAGCTAGTGAAAGTAGAACTCGAATAGTAGTCAGTCGAGCCACAGGTGAGTAAGTATCAAAGAAGTCTTCACCTTCCTTTTGGGTATAACCCTTAGCCACGAGCCGAGCCTTGTACTTTTCTATAGTACCATCAGGCCTAAGCTTCTTCTTGAATACCCATTTGCATCCTATAGGTTTGCACCCATAAGGACGATCAGTTATCTCCCAGGTTTCATTCGCCAAGATAGAATCCATCTCGCTACGAACTGCTTCCTTCCAGTAGTCAGCATCTTCCGATGCATAGGCCTCCGAAATAGAACTGGGAGTGTCATCTATGAGATACACAAGAAAATCATCACCAAAAGACTTTGCAGTCCTCTGTCTCTTGCTCCTAGTAGGAACTTCATTGTTCTCCTCCACAGGACTTTCAAAGTGTTCCATCGAAATGGCAGGTTCAGTAATTGTAACTGGTTCCTGATTCGATGAACTAGGCATCTCCTGATTAGATGAGGTAGCCATATCCTTCATGGGAAAGATATCTTCAAAGAAAGTCGCATCATTCGACTCCATGATCATACTGACATGCATGTCAGATACCTCAGATTTTACAACCAAGAATCTATAGCCTATGCTATGAAAAGCATATCCCAGGAAAACACAATCCACATTTTTTGGTCCCAGCTTCCACTTCTTTGGGATTGGCACATTGACTTTCGCCAAACAACCCCAGGTTCGCAGATAAGAGAGCTTTAACCTTTTCTTCTCCCATTCCTCGAATGGAGTTATCTCTTTGTTCTTTGTGGGAACTCGGTTTAGGACATGACACGCTGTCAATATCGCCTCCCCCCACCATGCCTTGGAGAGACCCGATGTGTCTAACATGGCGTTAACCAAATCAGTTAGAGTACGGTTCTTTCTTTCGGCCACCCCATTTGACTGAGGTGAGTAGGGAGGCGTCCTCTCATGGATTATACCATGTTCCGCACAAAAAACATCAAATTCATTGGAAAAATACTCTCCACCATGGTCGGACCTAAGCCTCTTGATTTTTCGATCAAGTTGGTTTTCCACTTCAGCTTTATAGATCTTGAAAAAGTTCAAAGCCTCATCCTTAGATTTCAGAAGATACACACAACAGTATCTAGTGGAGTCGTCAATTAACGTCATGAAATATTTCTTTCCACCTTTTGTCAAAACACCATTCATTTCACATAGATCTGAATGTATAAGTTCTAGTGGTGCAAGATTTCTCGTCTCCGCAGTCACGTGAGACTTACGAGGTTACTTAGCTTGCACACACACTTGACACTTAGATCCCTTGACAGTGGTGAAACTAGGGATTAAGTTCAACTTCGCTAGTCGCGACATGCAACCAAAGTTAACATGACAAAGACGTGAATGCCACACATTTGATTCACTATTGTTGCAAATATGATTAACAACTTTATTGCAAACGTCTGATAAGGATAAACGAAACAGGCCTCCTGACTCATAGCCTTTACCAACAAAGGTTCCATACTTGGATATTACAAATTTATTCGACTCAAGGACAAGCTTATAGCCATCTCTACACAGAAGAGATCCGCTAACAAGATTTTTATTGACGGAGGGGACATAATGCACGTTCTTCAGCCGCACGATCTTCCCCGAAGTAAACTTCAGATCGACCGTGCCAACACCACGAACAGAAGCACTTGAACTGTTGCCCATCAGCACGGTTGAAGTCCCTGCGGTCTGATAAGACGAAAACAACGAAATATCACCGCATACATGCACATTAGCACCCGTGTCAATCAACCAGTCAGGAGAATGCCATACTGAAAGAATAGTGGGAAATATACCATACCCAGCATCCTTCATGTCAGTGTCTCCAATGACAACATTAGCAGTCTTGCCGCCTTTCCCAGGATAACGCTTGTCATAGCGATTAGGGCAACTAGGAGCCCAATGATCAGGATCTCCACACACATGACAAGCACCTTTCTTCTTGCCATTCTTCTTCTTGAAGTTCGTGTGTTGCACAGCCTTGTTCTTCCCATCAAACTTTGCTTTAACGTCAAACTTGCCCTTGTTCTTGAACTTGTGGGGCTGGAAGTTCTGCTTCTGTACCACATTGGCACTAGATCCTCCCTCAATACCTCGAGCACGTGTGTCCTTTGCTCTCGCCTTTTCTTCAACATCAAGAGTACCAATGAGATCCGGAACGGAAAACTCCTATCTCTTATGCTTCAGTAAGGTAGCAAAGTTCCTCCATGAAGGAGGAAGCTTAGTGATGATACCCCCCGCAACAAACTTGTCCGGTAGCATGCAATTGAAGTGCTCAAGTTCTCTAGCAAATGACTGTATCTCATGAGCCTGCTCAACCACGGAGCGCTCTTCAGTCATCCTGTAATCATAGAATTGCTCCATGATGTACAGCTCAGTGCCGGCATCCGAGACCCCAAACTTGGCCTCGAGTGCGTCCCACATATCTTTTCCATTATCAATTGACACATGAGCATCAACTATGTTCTCTCCAAGAACACTCAAGAGCGCAGCCTTAAACAAGGTATCCATTTTCTGAAAAGCTTGTGCCTGTTGGGCATCTTGCTCTCCTACAGGTTTGCCAAGAGTGGCGTCATAGCAACTCATGGTTTGAAACCATAAGACTGCTCTCACGCGCCACCTCTTATAGTGGATACCCTCAAACATAGGAGGTCTCATGGAAGCCGCAAAACCACTTGGGGTAAATTGCCTATAGTAAGGTTTTTGGATTGTTGGAAATATGAGCAATTTACCGAGTCATTTTATTAACAGAAATACTAGATAAAGCATGAGTAGTGTAGCAGTGATAAAACAGGCCATGCGATTTGACAAAGGGAAGGTAAACAACATCTTCATATATGAACCGTAACTAAACATATCTTGAGCGGACAGTATAGCAAGGAGCATATATGAAATAGAGTCTAACATATCCAGGGCAAACACTAAAACAAGGAACTGTAGCAGAACCTCTAATAGAAAGGGGACGAACACGTACGAGGCAGCAGCATCAGGAGCGCTGGACTTGGGGTCGATGTCCTCGCCAGCCATGTCGTCGAGGAGGTCGTGGACGTCGAAAAAGTCGTCGTGACGAGTCGTGGCGTGGCGTGGCGTGGCGTGGCGAGGCGAGCGGCGGAGGAGGAGCGCGCGTGGATATCCCTCTTGTTCTCATGCTCATACAAGTGGGGAAGGAGCCTCCCTTATAAAGAGGTCCAACTCCCTCTAAACTAGCAAGGTGGGACTAAACTTTAGTTCCACCTCTTGCCTTGCACGAATGGGCTGCGTGGGCCTCTAGGATTTATAGGAATTTCTGAAACTGCTATTGGAGAGGGCCCAAAATAGACAAAATTCCAGCAATCCCCCACCAGATCCCAGAGGCACACAAAATTTGCCTTTGGTTCCAAAACACTGTTTTATATACCGATACTGTAGTGGAGACTGTTAAGTTGAACTTCCACCTAGAACCCTATGCTACACTAGTTGGCAACTTGAACAGTGGACTGGGCCTTGAACTGCAAGTTTTATGCGAATCTAGCTTCACATAAAGCCTTGACCGATACGTGGCTACCACTAGTAGAAAAAGGGTCAAACGTGAAGCACATTAGTGCCGGTTTGTATTAGAGCCGGCACAAATGTATACATTAGTGCCGGTTCCAACGGCTAGCCGGGCCGCTCTCGTTAGTACCGGTTCGTGGCTAACCTTTAGCACCGGTTCGTGCCACGAACCGGTACTAATGAGGGTGGTGGCAGGATGTTGTCAGTCTGGGCCCCCTCCAGCACCTTTAGTACCGGTTCGTGCCATGAACCGGTACTATAGGTCCTCCTGCATATAAACCCTTCGTCCAGCTCGCTCTATTCTTCCCCCTTTCCCCTCTCCTATCTCCTCTCTGTTCTTCCTCTTCCCCTCGAAATCATCACACATTTTCCCCAAAATTTGTCAAGATTTGAAGGCCCCCATCCATTCAAGTGATCACAAAGGTTAGCAACTTTGTCCTTTCATCTCTCATTGCTAGATTAGCTCTTGCAATCCTTTATATAGTTATTAATTTGTGAGTTTAGTAATTTGGGAGGAAATATATATATGTGCTAGTATTTGATTTATATGCAATTTGAGGTCAAAAATAACACTTAGTTTGCATATGTAGGTGTGGTTTACTTAGTGCCTTCTAAATCTCCGTCGTAACCACCGTCGATCGCCCGCACCGTCCCGTCGCCGGCACCACCTTGTGGTGAGCCTCTTGTTCATGAAATTTTATATAAAAAATTGATGTTTGTGTGATTTGGATATATAGTTAATCATGTAATAATTATCTTACCCGTATGTTGTTTGTTATACATAGTGGCATGGTTTTGATATCCGTCCCCGTCAGCCCTCGTCCTTGTTATGATTCGAATGTGGTATATTCTCTTTTAAAACTATTTGTTGCATTTCGTGTTTATGACAAATTATGCCCATCAAGTTGACATAGATATTTTTATCTAGGAGGTATGTGAACCGGAAATTCCAACCGACCCTATTGTCGAGAGGTTAAATTTAGTTGAAAGAGAAAACGAGTACTTGAAAGAAAAATTGAAAAGAATTGAGGGGGAGAAGATGGAATTGGAGTTGCATGTTGCCGATGTTGTCGATGATCACAAGATCAAGATGGAGAAAATGCGCTTGAAGATTAGAAAGATTAGAAAATATGCCATCGATAGTGAGGCTTGGTATCATTATGCTGTTGGATCAATTGTTACCTTAGTTGCGATCTTGATCGCATTGTTGTTGCATTTAAATGCTTTAGCTAGAGAGTTATTTGTTTGTTGCATTTAAGTGTTGTATGAACTTGTATTAATTTGGTCTATTCGGTGTTGTGTAATGAAGATGAGCCGGCAGTGGATGTACAATGACCGATGCTCTCCCTAGTTCGTTGAGGGCGTGCATACTTTTCTGCTTGCGGCTGAGGCAAACAAGTGGGCGGATGGTTTTATGCCTTGTCCATGTGCTGGCTGTAAGAATGGTCACAATTACTCTACGCCAAGAACCATTCACGTCCACCTGTTTGAGTCCGGTTTCATGCCCCACTATAATGTTTGGACCAAGCATGGAGAAAGAGCGGTTATGATGGAAGACAATGAAGAAGAAGAGGACGACGACAGCTATCCTGGCCATGGGTTCCCTGAATACGATGATACAACAATGGGGGAAGAAGCTGAGCCGGTAATGCAGGAAGAAGCTGAGCCGGAAATGCGGGAAGAAGCTAAAGAAGAGGCATCAGATGAGCCCGTTGATGATCTAGGTCGGGCCATTGCCGATGCAAAGAGAAACTGCGCAAGTGATTTGGAGAAGAAGAAGTTGCAGCGCATGTTAGAGGATCACAAAAAATTGTTGTACCCGAATTGCGTAGGTGACAAGAAAAAGCTGGGCACCACACTGGAATTGCTGCAATGGAAGGCAGAGAATGGTGTATCTGACAAGGGATTTGGAAAGTTGCTGGTAATGATAAAGGATATGCTTCCAAAGGACAACGAATTGCCCGAGAGTACGTACGAAGCAAAGAAGGTTGTCTGCCCTCTAGGGTTAGAGGTGCAGAAGATACATGCATGCCCTAATGATTGCATCCTCTACCGCGGTGAGTACGAGGATTTGAACGCTTGCCCGGTATGTGGTGCATTGCGCTATAAGATCAGCCGCGATGAGCCTGGTGATGTCGAGGGCGAGCGCCCCAGGAAGAAGATTCCTACCAAGGTGATGTGGTATTCTCCTATAATACCACGGTTGAAACGTTTGTTCCAAAACAAAGAGCATGCCAAGGCGATGCGATGGCACAGAGAAGACCGTAAGAAAGACGGAAAGTTGAGAGTACCCGCTGACGGGTCGCAGTGGAGAAAAATCGAAAGAAAGTACGGGAAGGAGTTTGCAGATGATGCAAGGAGCGTATGGTTTGGTCTAAGCGCAGATGGCATTAATCCTTTTGGGGAGCAGAGCAGAAACCATAGCACCTGGCCTGTGACTCTATGTTTGTATAACCTTCCTCCTTGGTTGTGCATGAAGCGGAAGTTCATTATGATGCCAGTGCTCATCCAAGGCCCTAAGCAACCCGGCAACGACATTGATGTGTACCTAAGACCATTAGTTGAAGAACTCTTACAACTGTGGAATGGAACAGATGTACGTGCGTGAGATGAGCACATGGGGGAAGAATTTGACCTAAAGGCATTGCTGTTCGTGACCATCAATGATTGGCCTGATCTCAGTAACCTTTCAGGACAGACAAACAAGGGATACCACGGATGCACGCACTGTTTGGATGATACCGGCAGTATATATTTGAAGAGTTGTAAGAAGAATGTGTACCTGGGACATCGTCGATTTCTTTCGAGCAGGCATCCCGTAAGAAAGAAAGGCAAGCATTTCAAAGGTGAGGCGGATCACCGGACGAAGCCTCGCCACCGTACTGGTGCTGATGTACATGATATGGTCAAGGATTTGAAGGTGATATTTGGAAAGGGTCCTGGCGGACAACCTGTTCCGAAGGACGCGGACGGACGCGCACCCATGTGGAAGAAGAAATCTATATTTTGGGACCTGCCATATTGGAAAGACCTAGAGGTCCGCTCCGCAATCGACGTGATGCACGTGACGAAGAATCTTTGCGTGACCCTGCTTGGCTTCTTGGGCGTGTATCGGAAGACAAAAGATACACCTGAGGCACGGGAGGACCAGCAACGTATGCACGGAGAAGACGGCATACATCAGGGTCATGCAAGCTACGCTCTTACCAAAGAAGAGAAAGAAATCTTCTTTGAATGCCTGCTCAGTATTAAGGTACCGTCTGGCTTCTCGTCGAATATAAAGGGAATAATAAACATGGCAGAGAAAAAGTTCCAGAACCTAAAGTCTCATGACTGCCACGTGATTATGACGCAACTGCTTCCGGTTGCATTGAGGGGGCTTCTACCGGAAAACGTTCGATTAGCCATTGTGAAGCTATGTGCATTTCTCAATGCAATCTCTCAGAAGGTAATCGATCCAGAAATCATACCAAGGTTACAGAATGATTTGGTGCAATGTCTTGTCAGTTTCGAGTTGGTGTTCCCACCATCCTTCTTCAACATCATGACGCATGTCCTAGTTCACCTATGCGAAGAGATTAACGTTTTGGGTCATATATTTCTACACAATATGTTCCCCTTTGAGAGGTTCATGGGAGTCTTAAAGAAATATGTTCATAATCGTGCTAGGCCAGAAGGAAGCATCTCCAAGGGCCATCAAAATGAGGAGGTCATTGAGTTTTGTATTGACTTTATTCCTGACCTTAAGCCGATTGGTGTTCCTGAATCGCGGCATAAGGGCAGACTGGATGGAAAAGGCACGCTAGGAGGGGAACAAATAATATGTATGGACGAACATTCTCTCACTGAAGCACACTACACAGTTCTACAGAATTCCACCTTGGTGGCTCCGTATATGGATGAACACAAGAATTTGCTACGCTCCAAACACCCGGAGCGGTCTGATGACTGGATTACACGTGAACAAACCAGGAGTTTCGCCAACTGGTTGCAGACACGTACCATGCATGACACCTCTATTGAAGATGACATGTACTTGCTGTCCCAGTTACCATCTTCGAATATAATGACTTTCAAAGGGTACGAGATAAATGGTAATACATTTTACACGATCGCCCAAGATAAGAAGAGCACCAACCAAAACAGTGGTGTCCGCTTTGATGCAGAAACCAAGACGGGAAAGGAAACATATTATGGTTATATACAGGACATATGGGAACTTGACTATCGACGTGGTTTAAAGGTCCCTTTGTTTTGGTGCAAATGGGTCAATATGACACGAGGCGGGGTAACGGAAGACCCGCAGTACGGAATGACAACAGTGGATCTCAACAATCTTGCGTATGCAGACGAACCATTCGTCCTAGCCAATGATGTGGCACAGGTTTTCTATGTGAAGGACATGTCTACCAAGCCAAGAAAAAGAAAAGATAAGGAAGCGAATGCATCGTACGATGAGCCAAAGCGGCACATAGTTCTTTCTGGGAAGAGAAACATCGTGGGAGTGGATGACAAGACAGACAAGTCAGAAGATTATGAAAAGTTTGATGAAATTGCTCCATTCACAGTGAATATTGACCCGAGCATCCCGTTAAATGATGAAGATTTTCCATGGTTACGACGCAAAGGGACACACGCGAAGAAAAAGTTTCACACCCAAAGATCTGGGATGTGATCGGCTTCATCATCACTTTCTTCTGTGTTTCACACCCAGGAGGGAATGTCTGTAATAGTTAGGGTAGTTATGTGTTTTGGCATTTGAAACGCGAAGAAATTTTATATGCAAACAAATTCTTTTCATACATTTACTGATTTTTTCCCAGCTAAATGACCCTGAAATTGAAAAGCAATTCAAATGAACTCAGAAAAGGTTGAAAGTTGGCATGGTATCATAATTTCATACAAATAGCATGTGCAAGAAAGTAGAGAGGGTTACGGTAAAAACTGGATGCACTTCGTGTACAAAATGGACAATCTCTTTCAAAGTATCAGGGTTTCTGACGAAAACTGAACTGTTACAAAGGCATTTCATTTTTTAAATAACCTAAGCATTACTAAATTGAATATAATGATAAAACACACTAATATTAAACATAAGAAAAAAGAATCACTAAAAAAACTTTTTTCAAAGTTAAGTTATTCACAAACTAGTGATTCACACAAATTTCAAATAATTCAAAATTTAAACTATTCAAATTTGAAATCTACTGGCACTAACAGAAAGTTTGTAATTTTTTGTACCTAAAGCAAAAATATTCACAAAGAAACTCTAAATACAGCAAAAAACAACTCAAAAATAAATAAAACAAAAAAAATAAAGCAAAAAAAAGCCCGCCTACAGGGCCAAAGCGGCCTGCATACGACTAGCGACACAACCTTTCGTTGGGCCATGATGCAGGCCCGCGAAGGCCGAGTAGGCCCACTAGGCGAAGAAGACAGGTAGGCCCAGTAGGCCTGGTTAGGAGAGGAGCTCGAGAGAGCTACCGCACTGGGGCTTATAAACCAGTGCGGTAGCCCCTCGACTAGCGAGGTGGGACTAAACTTGCCGCACCGCACCTGCGCCAGCGCACCCCCTTTAGTACCGGGTCGTGGCACAAACCGGTACTAAAGGGGGGGCCTTTAGTACCGGTTTGTGCCACCACCCGGTACTAAAGGGGGTAGCTTCCCGCCGCTTGGCCTGGCCAAAACAGGCCTTTAGTACCGGTTGGTGGCTCCAACTGGTACTAAAGGTGCCTTCTATATATACAACGGCTACGAAAATTTCAGTTTCCCTCTCTGTTCGTTCCTCTGTATCCGTCTCCGTCACCGTCGCCGCCGCCCTCGATCGTCTCCGTCGCCGCCCCCGTCCCCGTCGCCGCCCCCGTCCCCGTCGCCGCCCTCGTCTCCGTCGCCGCCCCGGGCCCGTCCCCGTCGCGCCGTCCCCGTCCCCGTCGCACCGTCCCC
>NC_057803.1:731490588-731495967 GCF_018294505.1 Triticum aestivum | reverse complement strand
TCCCTGTCGCACCGTCCCCGCTGTCGCCGCCCCGGCCGTCGCCTCGCCGTCGCCTCGCCGTCGCCTCGCCTCGCTGTCGCCCTCGCCCGCTATGAGCCCTCCCCGAGCCCGTACACACACACACAAGCATGCATGTTTAATTAGTTTAGATAATTAGTCTTTAATTAGTTTAGGTTATTTAGATTATTATTTTGTATGTTTAATTAGTTTAGATAATTAGTGTTTAATTAGTACACACACACACGTATTTTGTATGTTTAATTAGTTTAGATTATTTAGATTTTTTTTTCACTGTTATATATGTATGAATGCATGTTAGATGGATATAAATAGTGATTAATCAGTTAGAAATTAGTGTTATATAGAAATGTTAGAAATTAGTGTTATATAGAAATGTTAGAAATGTTAGAAATTTTAGTGTTATTTAGATTATTTAGATTAGCATAATTAGTGTTATATAGAAATGTTAGAAATTTTAGTTATCAAAATCCAATCATTAAAAAAATGTTACTTTTTGCGGGCATATAGCTAGTATTTGTTCTCGACGATGCCCGGCCCGCATCCTCGCCGTCGACCCGTCCGCGACGACGTCCAGCCGACCCATGTCCGGGACTGGGCTCCGCCGGGCTGGCACTAGGAGGTGCTGCCTGGAGGGGCGCGCCGCTTGATGAGGAACCCGGCCCCGGGTCCCGTCGTCGACCCTGATCTCATTTGGTGGCGTTCGCGTGGGCCAGTTTCGGTGCGGAGGGACCCGGCCCCGCCGAAGGTGGTACATCGCCGTGTCAGGGAGGAGGACGAGTACGTCCATCGCTATGATCCTGTGAGGGTTCTCCAATACGTGGCAGTTTCTTTGGGGATCTCACTTCAGCTATGATCCTGTGAGGGTTCCTTCTCTTTGGGTGTCCACCGCCCGCGCCGGAGGAACCGCGAGTGTCCTAGATTCTTCTGTAGTATTCGATCTTTATTAGCTAATAGCCAGTGATGTACTATTCAATATTATATGAAATTCGAGACGATGTATTCGAGATTATATCTATTATTCTAGACGATGTATTCGAGATTATATCTATTATTCGAGACGATGTAATTTGAATACTAAATTGTTTTATATTTCTTTTGGATTAGTTAAACAAAAGCTATGGCAGACAATACCGACAGAGAGGGAGAACAGACCATGTTCGATATGATACGCGGGCCAGATGATAATCAGAATGAAGAAGATTATGAAGGCTCCGAATTTATAAACAACACCGGAGAGGGTGATATGATATTCGATCGCGACGACCAAATTGATGAAGTCATGAACTACGATTATGACGATGACGAAGAACATGTTGATCCTGAAACAACAAAGACCAGCGAGGTATATATATTTATATAAGCAGGCATCTGGTGATCATCACATGTTTTAAATGACTTGAAGATATATTAATGAATCGATCTTTGTTCTTTCAGCCATCCGTATCGAGCAAATCTTCAGGCAAAATGACGAAACGAGGCCCGAACAAAAAGTTGAAGCCGGGCGTAAAGTACAATATCGAGGCATGCAGCCCTACTGGCAAACCATTAGCGCCTAAGAAGATTGCGGACAAGTTCATTCGTCAGTGCAGAGTTCTTTTGAAGGACCAACTCCCGATCTCCCTTCAAGAATGGAGAGAGCCAGCAAAAGACAAAAGACAAAAAGGCAAAGAGGACGCTGCTCCACGTCCAGATGTTACTTTTGTCGACAAGAATCAAAAAGATCTGCTTTGGGATACTCTCATGGAACATTTCACCCTACCAGATCATTTCACAGAAGCAGATGTGCAGAAAGTCATGGAGGCTGCTCTTAGGATGATGGCGATTGCATTCAAGAACCACAAGAATCGTGAATGGAAGAAGTACGTCAAGGGACGAAGGAAGACTCCAGTATTCAAGGGAACACTAGAGAACCAACGTGATCATTGGGACGATTTCGTGAAATTCAAGGATTCGGAATTAGCTAAGGAACGGTCGAGAATAAACAAGAAGAATGCCGAAAAAAAGGATAAGTTCCATAAGCTGGGGCCAGGTGGCTATGCAGTGGCAATGCCTAAGTGGGATAATTCGGAGAAAGAGATGGAGGATGCAGGTGTCACTCCGGCTACTAAGAGCTGGCCCCCCAGGGTCAGGACTTGGTTCTATGCGCATGGGGGGGAGTTGGACCCGGAGACAGGCAATGTTTCGACGAGGGCAAGTCTGAAGGGAGCCGACGATGCGATACTTGTTGCAATAGAAGAGGCACGATCGGGGGTGTTCCAGCCCAACAGAGAGAACGACGAGCTTACGCGTGCCCTGGGAAATCCTGAACACCCGGGAAGAACACGAGGCAAGGGCGCTATTCCGTGGTATGAGGGGTTTTCAGAATGGAACATCGACTACAGAACCCGTGCGAGAAAGAAGATTGCGGAGGAGAAGAAGAGGAAGATGGAGGAGGAGCAGAGGAAGCGGGACTATGAACGCCTTCAAGGCCTAGAAGCAAGTCAAGCGGAATTGGCAGTCAAATTCCAGCGGCAGCAGGAGCAGATCGACTCACTTACCCATCAAAGGGGGTCTCAGCAGCTGCAGCAGCTAACGGATGATCCAGCATTGGATAGCACCGGCCCATCCATGCCGAGAAGCAGCATGGGTTCTGTCCCGGACGACGCAATGCTGGGTAGATACCCCGTGGATGACATCACAGAGAACACTAACTGCGAGCTACACGTCAAAATGAAGAACATATCCATGAAGGTGGCGGACGGCTTTGCTTTTACAAATCCCCCCGAGGCAACCTTCCATTGCAACCCGATTCCAGCGGGCTATGCTCGTGTCTTTGTTGATGAGGTGGTGGACCCACCATATTCGGAGCTACAGCTTGACATTGCTGGAGGTGATGGCGAGCACTTTCTCGGAGAGGCCAAACATCATATCCTCCTATGGAAAAAGGATTGCATCATCTTTCGAACGCCACCGACACCGCGTCAGCCGAGTCCTCGTCGAAGTCCGCCACCGAGTCAGCAGACTCCCGCTCCTGCAAGTCCACCAAGTCCGGCAAAGTGTCAGGCCACTCCTCCTCCTCCAAGTCCGGCAAAGTGTCAGGACAATCCTCCTCCTCCAAGTCCGCCACAGCGTCAGACGTCCACTCCTCCTCCAAGTCCGGCACAACCTCAGGCCACTCCTCCTCGTCCAACTCAGCCCCGTCAGCCGTCTCCGCCGCCTCAGCAATCGCAGAAGAGACATCCCGCAGCTATGGTGCGTAGCGGTACGAGTTGAGGTAGTACAGGAAGTACAGGCGGAGGCAAGCGATATAAATATGGTCCAAGCCTCAAGCCTCTTCCGCAGAGGTCTTACGACAGGTCCGAGGAGGAAATCACAGCCATATCGAAGGCCGAGGTGGAAGCCCATTTTGCACCGAAACCGCCACCGCCGCCAAGGGAGAAAGTGCCTGAGGAAATGATTGACCACTTCATTCGTATGGCTCAACCACCAGCTCCCAAGCCTGTTGACACAGACTATGAGCGCCACATCAGGAAGTTAAATCGAGCATGTCTACAAAGGGAGGCGAGCACGTCTACATCGGGATCGAGCAAACAAGAAGCAGCTGCCAAAAAATACGGGAAAACCATTCCCCAGCTGGGAGAACAGGCGGCACAATCGATCCCCTCGCATGTTGTGCCAACAACAGGTGACAGTACGCGCGCCCAATATTATTGTGGGCAAACAGTGCACGTTCCCGAGGTGGGCAATGTGGTAATGACGGAGGAGCATATAATGCAGGCTGAAGTTCTCAACATCACTGTTGGACAACTCCTCGAGATTGAGCCCATGCCTTTGCTTAGAGAGGATGAAATAAAACGGAAATATGTCGGGGGCCAACCTTTGGTTGCGCCAGACAAGGTCAAGAACCTCCCAACGAGAATGTATGAATTGCATCAATGGTACATGAACATTACCAAGATTTTCGATGGAGTGTCCCTCATGGTGAATGTCAAGGAGGGGCATTACTACCATGAGAAAGCTCTGTCCGTTGAGTATTCTGAACTGTTTCAGTTATACAATCAGGATGCACTCGACAAATCTATCGTCAGTTGCTATTGTCTGTAAGTGATTTCTTTCTGTAATTTAAGTCTCAAGCTAGCTGTAGTGATCCTTTTGATCAATCATTACCTGTAATTATCCTCACTATATTCTTTTTTGTGGTATTATATGCAGGATGAAGATGGATGAAATGAGAAAAGGTGGACGCTATGGCATTGGGTTCATTGACCCAAACACCGTTAATGAATACACATGGAAAATAGATGCACGTCATCAAAAGGCCGTAGAGGACAGCATGCTAGAGTTCTTGAAGCGCCTCAAATACAATGAAGATATACTACTTCCTTACAACTTCCAGTGAGTCACACTGTCTTGTACTACAAATTCTCTGTTTTTTCCTACTAGCTAGCTACATATTTTTGCTTACATATGCCGCTTAATTAAGACATGCAAACGTGTGTGCATGCAGATTTCACTGGGTCTTGTGTATCATTAAAGTTGACGCCGGAACAGTTGAAGTACTAGACTCACTAATCTCAGAAAAAACTGACTATAACATCTTGTATGGGATAGTCAACAGGTAATTTCAATCATTATTAACTATATATCTCGGCCTATTTATAGTTCGTCATTTCATGATATGAACTATTTAATAACCCCTTTATTCATTTTCTTTGTCGGTGGGCAAGGCTTGGGCAAGGTTCATCGCCGTCACGGAAGGCGAATGGAAACAAAAGCTTCAATGGTTTCGACCCAAGGTAAGTAGTACTAGCTAGCTAGCTAGCTGCCATCTCTTTAATTATCATGCTTGATTAATTATTATCTGATCAAATTCCATTCTCGTAAAGGCCCTGAAGCAGGCACAGGGGACTGATCTGTGTGCATTCTGCGTTTGCGAGAACATTCGCATGATGGCGTCCGAAAGGAGCAGATCTCAAAGACAGGAATGGGTACGCTTGTCAAAACACTATTCACAATTTTTACACCATTATCGATATCTAGTCACACAACTAACATATTGATCTCCTTCTTAACAGTTCAGAGAGGTGCGGGAGAAGCTCCTAGAAACGGAGCGCGTAGAAGCACTTTAAGAGGAAATAACGGGATTTTTGCTCGACCAGGTCATAAATCTGAAGGGAGAATACTATTACCCGCTACCGCCCCCATGAAAACCACTTCCAATTGTCATCGTGCTCCGAAGGCACAAATATAGGCTAATGCCACTGGCTCCGAAGGCAACATGCATATGTAGGAGAAATTGTATATAGCTATACATGTGTGTATGTGTGAATTAATTAATATGATGGTTTGTGAGACATTGATGATATATATATGCATGAT
>NC_057803.1:730746651-730747502 GCF_018294505.1 Triticum aestivum | reverse complement strand
GCCGGCTGGAGCAAGAAGGGGCGGCAGCAGGGGACGAGAGGTGGGCTGGGATGGGGCGGCGGCGACGGTAAGGCGGCGGGGGCGCGGGTGAGGAGAGTGGGCAGCGGCAGGGGGCGGGGGAGAATCCGGCGGCGGCGCGGGTGTGGAGGCGCGCGGCGGCGGTGATGAGGGTTGGGAGGCGCGGGGGGTTGGGAGGAGGAGAAGGAGTGGATGGGGGCGCCCCGCGCGGCGATATGGATAAGGGACATATGCCGACGGTTAAGCCGTCGGCATAGGTGAAGGCGCCACGTGGCACCTATGCCGACGGCTTAGCCGTAGGCATATATTTTTTTATTTTTTTTATTTTATTTTGAATTATACATGGTATATAATTATATTGAAGATGATACATGGTCAGCAACATTTTTTTTCTGGACCAAATTTTTTCTATGGTCAGCAACATTTCTTTATGATATAAATATTTGCTAAATTGTACTAACAAAAAATGTACATTGTGTTAAAATATTTCGAAATTAATTGAGGAGGGCAACATTTCTTTATGATATAAATATTTTCAATGGTCTAGCGAAAGGTGATACATAGGAGAGCAACTGACTGAGGGGTACCGTTACCGAGTGCCTGATCCGGTGACTATGCGAGTGCCTGATCCGTCTACTGCCGTTTCCCCCCTTCACATCGCACCGTTACCGCAGAACGTCTACTACCGTGTCATCGCAGTTCGTAAGGGGGGCCACGCACCGGAGACGCGTGTCGCTTCTTCGGACATGCCACAACACCACCCCGCATGTATGACGGCCCGGTACGACGCTCCGGTGGCATTGCTACCCCCCCCCCCTTGACTTTGCACGGAC
>NC_057803.1:730744767-730745881 GCF_018294505.1 Triticum aestivum | reverse complement strand
GGTCCATGCTCTACCCCATTCCGAGACAAAATTTCGGCAGCACCTCCCCGCTGTTCTCCAAATACACGTCTCGGCAAAATGCCGAGAGAATGTGCATCCGGAGAACAACAGGGAGGCGCCGCCGAAATCCTGTCTCGGAACGGGGTAGAGCATGAACAACGTACCCAATCTACACATCCTCGGGCTGTCCGTGGAAAGCGCTGGACAATCCGAAAGAGCTGCGGTGATAAATATGCAATTGAATGCATATTTATCGTTGCAACCCTTTCGGACGGGAGACCTAGGTTACGCGACTTGATGTGAAAATTCAATCTAGTGACATGGAAAAAAAGTGGACGAGGTCATGGAATTGTTGCTCACCCTCCGATGTAGTCGATCAAAGGAGAGGGACGATCGTGGACCAACACCTCCAACGTCGACGATCACTCCACGAAGATGGAACACCACAAATCCTGTTATTTTCACCGAGTGAAAAAAATTAGGTCATCACATCACATTAAGCATTGACACTTTAAACTATAAAGAAAAATCATATTTTGTCAACTGTCAAATTTGGAAGCACTTATCATATCGCATTTTAGGTCATCACCTCACATTAAGCATTGACACATCAATTTTTTTAGCAAGATCATCATGATGAAATAACCGCTTATTGTATCCCAAATTTGAAGCACATCTCACATAGCTACTTAACAACATCACAAACTGAAAATAAAATCTTCGTTAACAATTTTATGAACTAAGTGACTCAAGTTACTTTTTTAACTATGATAATTCATTTTGCCGAGATGCATCCATCTAGCAACCTAACCGTAGCAAAATAACTCATTTTGCCGAGATTCCTCCATCCATCTAAGATACATATACAACATTCATCCATCTAGCAACCTAACAACATTCAAAATCCATCCATGCATTCATTCATACATCGAACAATAGCTAAATAATGCAAAAAATGGAAAAAATGAGTGTTAGCTCACCGGGCAGAGAGGCGTCACGGTGGTGGAGTTGGAGGCAGGGGCCGGCGGTGGAGGTGAGGGGAGGGCCGGGGCGGAGCTGGGCCGGCCGGGAAGGTCGGCCGGTCGGACCAGCAGGGGGCCGGCCGGTCGGACCA
>NC_057803.1:730736572-730739695 GCF_018294505.1 Triticum aestivum | reverse complement strand
TGCCACAACCCCACCCCGCATGTATGAGGGCCCGGTACGACGCTCCGGTGGCATTGCTACCCCCAGGGCCCCCGTCCCGCCTAGTCCTTTAGCGTTTCACCACGAGATCTAGCCCTTTGACTTCCCACGGACGGGCTTTGACCAGTGGACCTCTCCACCCGGTTGTGTCGGGTTGGCCGAGAGGGACACCGGGGAGCAACATCCGGGCCAAACCCACAGCTAAATCCACTCCGTGTAGACCCGACGCGTCCGTTTCCCCCCTCCAAGTTCGGGCGGCGGCGCCGTCCGTGAGGGAGGCCACGCACCGGAGACGCGTACCGCCTCTTCGGACATGCCACAACACCACCCGGTTGTCAACACGTACTATATGTAAGTTAGTCAAATAATAATATTTAAGAAAACATAAAATATAGCTATGAAAAAAAAGAAAAAAATAACAAGTGGAGGGGGTGACCGGGAAGTGGATAAGGGAACTATGATAAAAAGATCGATGACGTGGTAAAAAAAGAAAAAAAAACTATGAAAAAAATATATATATGAAAAAAAGAAAAAAAGAAAAAAAGAAAAAAAACTATGCCGACGGCATAGCTGCGGCATAGGGCAGATTGCCGGCGCGCTGCGGATCGATGATGTGGCATCTATGCCGACGGCAGCCGTCGGCATAGGTGGTGGTCGGTGCGCCTCGGATCGATGACGTGGTAAGGGCATCTATGCCGACGGCCTCCCGCCTCGGCCGTCGGCATAGATCGGACGCCGTTAGCCGCACGGCACGGCGGGATCGCCGGGCCCGCAACTATGCCGACGGCCAAGATATGTCGACGGCCGCTGTAGGCGTAAGTTTGGGTAAGCCGACGGCCTTTCTGAGCCGACGGGGGCCGTCGGCATATGTCTGGATAGCCCGACGGCTTTATTACGCCGACGGCCTGGATATGGCTGTCGGCATAGCCCTGACAAGGCCGACGGTGGCCGTCGGCATAGATATGGCCGTCGGCATAGGGCCCTGTTCCGGTAGTGTAGCTACATGTTCATGGACATCTACCAAAATTCCTTTCGATTAAAAGATCGATGTACTCTTATTTCCAAAACCAAAACTTGCATCCCTCCTACACACAAATTTTAAGCAAGTATTAGCTACCGAAATTGTGCTGAAGCCGAAAGCAAAACGGAACCAACTAAAGCACGTACCCGATAATTTTTGCATTTGATGATCAGCCATTGGGGATGTTCCGGCATCGAAGAGACTCAGCGCAAGACCTGCCGCGGGCAGTCATCGCACTGAGGAGCGGCAACGGTGAGCCGGCAAGCCTCTGGGCCAACACCGAGCCAGGGCGATGGTTGGTCGTGGCTTTGCTGGCGAAACGTTGACGGTGTATATCTGGCCAATCCATGGCAAGGCGCACTCGCCGGTGGCTAGGATCGGCAAATCCGGCTGGCAGGATGTGCCAAATCCCGTCGTCACAGATGTACCGCTTCGTGCCCCCACACCGCTCAAAAGACGGTGGACGTACTTGGAGGAGGAGGAGGGGAGGCGGTTGGGGGTAGGGTTTGTGCACGGGGGTAGATGGCGTGGGGGGGGGGATAAAAAAGGACGGGCTGTAGCGGGCCAGGGGAGGAGTAGGCTCGCGAGCCGCGTGTCCGCACCGACGCAAATGAGGCCCAAATTTGACCAGAATGGGTCGGCAGGCGAACAAAAAGCGACGCGCTCCGTTTGGGTCGGCGTGTTGGGCCGACTTTTCTGTCTGCGACACGCGCAGACGAAATGGGTCAGCGCGTTGGAGTTGCTCTTGATCCCTTTTTCCCCACACCACACTAGGCATGGAGATTGAGGTTACGCCTACGCCACTAGTATAAAAGCCCAGCTCCCCCCTTGGGGGCGAGGCAGAGCAGAGCAGGACCTAGACTAGAGAGGAGATCTTTAGTACTCCAGTAATCTGTGAGGAGTAATCTGTGAGGAGGAGAGAGAATGATGGAGGTGGCGGTGGAGAGCCCGCAGGGGGCTGCGTGGGACCACTTCAAGGAGGAGGTGGAGATCATGGAGGAGGACGGTGGCGCTGCTGCCGCGGTGGCCGCCGCCGCCGCTGCGGCTGCACGGGAGCTGCTGACCAGGGAGATAAAGAAGAGGCTGCTGGACCATACCCACGAGAATGGGAATGGCCATGGCCATGCCAATGGAGGAGGACCAGAGGAGCTCGAGGCTACTCCTGAGGTGGAGGAGGAGGATGCTCCTCAAGAGCCCAAGGTTGCTGAAGAGGAGCAGCAGCGGCACAAGAGTACCTTCTTCGATGCAGCCAAAGGTAACACCTCTGTTTCTTACCCATCTGCTCCTGCTTAATGAACTAATTTCTCACGGGAGGAAGAATATCAGAAGAAGATAAGAAGACGATTTAATTGGATGGTCCAAAATCCTCGCTTGCATTATTTTTTCCTGCAGGAGAGAGCTCCTGTTGCAGTGATTTCAGGCTCCATCTGCTTCTTGTTCTTCTTTAATTTGAAAAATTCGTGTGTTGGACCCTTATCCAAAAAGTAATCCATATGTGTTGTGAGCAAATTTAACTTACTGCTGCTACCTCTCCTCCTTCAGTTTTACCTTGTGGTTATTGCATTCAGTAACCTGGAGATCTTATTCAGAAACAAGACAAAAAAGAACACAGGAAACACATGCTAAAAAGGACAAAATCTCAATGAAAGTGATAGGTGCCGACATCCCTCTCATCTAAATCTAATCTTGGAATCATTGGAAATCTTTTGCTGACCCCTCAATTCAATGATGATATGTGGCCTTCCATGGTAGATGTCGACGGCAACTCAGAACAGAAGCTCCCCGGATCCGCAAAGTCTTTGTTACAAGTTATCATTGAGTTATGAAATAGAACTAGAAAGCTTTGCTTTGTTTCACGAGATTAGCCACCAGCTCTCTCTTAAAATTAGCATTCCATTGATTTACTTATGGGTTAGCTTTGTTGTGACAAACCCCGGACCAGCTCTATCTCTCACCCGCACATACGAAGGTGAAAGAAGGAGCACACTATTTTTCTTCTGGCGCACAAACGGCGCCTCGGCCGCACACACGGCCTCAACTATTTTCTGCAACTCGAACTGTGCTGGGCACATACCACACGCCTG